>NW_027110347.1:409741-411440 GCF_000696795.3 Halyomorpha halys
TTTCTTTTCGCTTTCATCCGTTTCTCCAAGACCCCTCTAATGAAAGTAATGCCTGTAGTGAAGATGTCCTCCTTAAAGCACCGCACCTTCGAATACTGAAAGAACATTGCCATCCTTCTCGAAACCTTTCGGCTATAAATTCCAACCGCAGGGGCTTCTCGCATTCACTGGCCCTGGACCCCTCCATTAAACGCAGCCATAAAATCTCGGGTTTTTATGACTGATCGATATCCATTCTTTGGCAAGGCTTTGCTTCATTCTTATTACAGCATTTCACCTTCCCTTCGACCTCCTTATCTACTGGTTTTTGAGATGGACAAAGGCCTTCCCACTGAAAGTAAATGCATGTTTACCTCTCAATGTTTATATAGCAAATGTGATAGTTATTTATTGAAAAAGTATATCTTCCAGAAAATAATGTTTTAACAAGAGGAAATACGAGGATATATATTAAGATATCTCTATTGGGTAAGTAATTCTTTTCTCTGATGACTCCTTGTGCCCCTTCCGTTGTTATGCTGCCACCATACTCATTGCAGTTCTATCTACTATAGTTTAATTTCATTTTAAGGAGTTCCTATTTGTATTTCATCAATATAATTTAAGCATTTCTAAGTAAATTACTACTCAGCGTGTGATGAGGTTTACTCTCGTTTCCAATCTTTTTTTTTTGTTTATTTAATTTGTTTATTGGGATTTACAATTATATTTACATAAAAATAAATCTGCTAAATATGATGTTAGATTAAAATGCTATGATACAGGTGAACTACCCATTGGTAGCACTCTAATAATATTTTTACATTTAAAGGTTTGAACTGTTTGGGATTTCTGGTTTTGAAAGGATTGAATCTGGTTCGAGCTAGATCGGTTACATTCATATCTGGTTCGGGCTAGATCGGTTACATTTGGGACATTTAAGTATTTTATTTGTTTGTGACAAAGTAAGGAGGGTTGAAGATTTGACGAAGGATTATAGGTTGCATACGAGAGGAATTCGATAGTTTAGTGGAGCCCCAAAGCTCAACTTCATGTGTCCAGATAGGTCTTATTATAAATGTGTAGATCAGGCTTTTGTAATGAATTGGAAGTTGAGACCGTTGTCTAGTAAATGTTTCAACAGTAGGAATCGACGTGCAGTTTCCTGTGTTTTGTGAGGTTTCCAAATCAGTCGTTTGTTCTGATTTAATCCGAGGTAGCAGATCGGTTCAATAGGTGTAAGATGAATATTATCAAATAATAGTGTAGGGCAGTCGGTAGGGTTACGATGAAGGGTAAGGGTGATTTGAAAAGTGAATATTGGATTTTATTTGATAACATTAATTTGGAACTATCAATCACATCAAAATTGGATTATCAGTTCGATGATTTACTAAAATTTCACCAGAGGCAGACCGGCACGCAACCGAACTTGGTCCTTAATGTCTATAAAAATTGTTTTCCTTGTTATAACGTCACGAATGGTTATGAATGAAATAAATTATATATATATATCATCCATTTCGGTCCCGCACAGTTCATCTTGAAGAACTGCGAATACTCCCCATAGTGCAAGGTGCCGAGCCGGACGACGGCGCTCAGCCTGGACCATCGAGAGAGTGATTTTTGTTTCTGTGTTCTCTATATTTTTTTTTCTTCTTTCTCTTTTCAGGTGTTTTATTGTTACTTTCAGTGATTATATCTATTACGATTATAACTC
>NW_027110347.1:411726-417974 GCF_000696795.3 Halyomorpha halys
TGTGCCTTCTTAATGGTACATTGTATATACGCAATTTTCCTAACTAATGTTATACTGTATTGTAAATATCTTTTAATCAAAAGAATATTTTTGGCTTAAATTAGTTCAGAATCAATTAATATTACATACTTTTTATAAATTATAGTAATATTATATTATGCTCCTTGATCTGATGATATTATATTACATATTATTTTTTTGAGCTCTTTCGTTTTTAGGCTGATTGTAACTCATTTTTCACGAGTGTATGGAGTTATATGATGGTTTTAGCAATGCTTCGACTGAATTTCGAGTACATAGGACGGACTACATTTCAACATTTAAAAATATTTTATGGAATAACTTGTTACATTGGCTTACATTATTACAATAACAATGTCTATTGTAACTTTGTAATATACATTACGTGCTATCCAAGTAAATACATTGTTTAACCTTGGCTCCGATATTTCATTCTAGGTTTTCTTTTTGAGTTTGAAAAAAATAACCCAATTAAACTAGGAACATGGAAGGTGGAAGGTATTGTTAACCCTTGTACATTGGTATTGTTAGTATGGTTTGTGGGAAGGACCTTTCCCCGAAGGTGCCCTTTCAGTCAAGGAGGTGTTATAAAGCTAGTCCTGGATAACAAATCCTTATCAAGACAGTTTCTTGAAGGAAATACCAATATATTAAAAACCTATTTATAGGATACGAATACTGTTATTATGAAATATCATTACGTAACATTTAAGCCTTATTAATTAGTTAATTAATTATTATTAATTAGTTTAGCTTTAACTTGTAAGCAAAAACGTGAGATTATAGGCATAATCGTTATTATATATTATATTATTATCGGCAAACTCGAACAAATAGAAAAAGTGACAATGAGCTGAAGGAAATAGAAAACTAGTGCATTGAATATGTTTCCACATTGTTTATCGATAATTGCCAATTATGAACAGCACGTGTAGTATTTATCATATATTTTAGAAATACTTTTTATTTATTGATAGATATTACAATCTGCCACACAGTTGTGGGCAATAGGTAATAGTGATGAATGATCACATTCATACTAAAATAAAATAAAGTAAGAATAAAATTAAATAAACGAATGAAAAAAACAAAACAAATCTCTCTTAAAATATATACAAACAGAAGGATAAACAAAATGAACATAATCGAACTATGTGTATGAAAAAAAAAATAACATAATGATAAAATAATATAAACCTCTAGTCACATTTACACTCTTATATACAATAGTTACACAATCGACCTGAGGATCCTTGAGCCCACTATATCCCCAACGTGTGAGGGGTAGAGCAGAGCTCAAAAGATCTCATCGCATCCCTATCGCCGCATCCCTGGTAGTTTACCAGTGGAGGCTGAGAAAGTGCGCTAAAATTAATCATATTAATTAAAAAATACAAATTGTAGAATAAAAACGGTGTATTTTTTTTCGATTTTTTTGTGAAAATTTGGTAAAATATGGAATGATAGACATTTGAGTAAATATGGGCTACATTTGCAACTGTCCCTCGAGTCTACGTGTAAGTATACAGTTACTTAAGAGTTTTACGTATTCATAAATTCTTCATTTCCGATCGTTTTATAAAAAATTACTACATTGACCCCACTCCCTCCCACCAATGGTTGTCTTTTTGCCTCATTAAAATCAGCTAAAACTTGAGCCAACAATATCTCAAAATGGTCCGAATCTATGGAGGGCTTTAGGGCTCAATGACAAGAGGAAGTTGTGCCGGCCCTTTGTAAGGAAGTTGTATAAACCTGTTAAGTCCCTTTCCAAGTCTGCGACCGTCCCTAACAATTGACCCTTCAATGTCTATTGGTAAGTATTTCGTTTATCTGCTTTAAGCGAGTACCACGTAGGAATTTTATAGCAAAGATGTTGGCTTTATTATCAGACGAAATTGATGTTTTCCGCTATGACCTCCACAGACAACTTATAAATAATACATTATTTAGATATTGATTTCTTTACCAGTGTTCGTATGATTAATTAACATGCACTAGCTCCTGAACGAAATATTTTTAATGTATTTTCTTTTGACAGGAAGAAAGTGTTTTTGATATATTTCGGATGAATAGGAGCAAGTTATGTAGCATACCGATTACAATTTTGTTCAAGGTCTCAAATTGATAAGCGGAAAAGTTTTGATTATATATTTGGCCGACATTTTGTATGGTCTGGAATAATAATGAACGAATATAATTTAATGAAGTAACTATTACAAAAAATAATAAATCGATGCTGCTGATGATCTATCATTGATTATATTGTAAAGAGATGTTGAAAGATTTTACAATGTCATAAATAGTTTTCATAAGAATATCAGTTATAGGCGTTAACTTGATAAATAGCGGAAATAACATCTTGGAACATATTTATCAAGACTGATCAAGATATCTCCGACTATTCAAAAATGGAAAAAGTACCAAAAGCATTTTTGGTTATTCATCGGACTAACCTAAACTTGTTATGATCAAGATAATAAATAACCATATCTAAACCTATTATGATCAAGATAATAAATAACCATATCTAAATTTGTTATGATCAAGATAATAAATAACCATATCTAAACTTGTTATGATAAAGATAACAATGTCTTCAGTTAAATAACAATGTCTTCAAAACTACAAAATATACCCACGTGAAACTTTTCTATTACGTGGAAAAAAAGATATGGATATGATTATAGTATAATTCATAATTATGGTTCTTGAATCGGCTTTAAGTGAATTTATTGAAAACCTTTATAGGAATTCCTTTTTTCCTTTTATTATTACACTAAGCCAATCAGTAATCTTCTAGCTTTTATAGGAATTGTATGTTTTTTATTACTCCATTATTAAGGATCGTTTTGAGGATAAAGGTTTTACTGACATAAATAAGATAGGTAAATTCTATGCTCTCTTCAAATTTCAAATGCTTACACGTCAACAACCTGATGCGGATCATGAAATTAGTTGTTTACATTGTTAAGAAATAAATTTATGAAGCATCGCAAACATTGCAGTTAAGACCATCATATACAATCAAAATGAATAATATTGAAGAATATAAAGAGGAAAGAGCCTAACACTCAACATTTGCGTAGAACGCGAAGCACAAAATGTTTTTGTGTCATTTAATGTCTTTCATTTTGAGAAGACTCTAAAGATTCAGAAAGGGAAACATTTTGAGACAATGTTTAGGATTTGGATATTGCTGGTAGAAGAACTTTGAGTTCCGTTTTCTGCGAAACATTAAGAATTTTAGAATAAGAATCTATTGATAAATTAAACTAATTTCTGTTTTGCGTCATTTGTTTCTGGTGTTTGCTCTTCCTGGTTCTCTCATCAGCCGTTTTTAATAATCTTTCTCTGCCGTTTGTTGTCACTTCCTATTTCTTCAGTATATACTTTTTTTTTGTATTAACTATATTTTGTTTAATTTTATGGGTTCTGAACATTTTTAATTTATTTATAGATTTCTTTTCTGGTTTCTGCCGATGAATTGTTAGAACATAATCTTCCTTAGTAATGGTTAGGTTACCTTTCTTATTATTTAGTGTCATCGGATGAGGTAAAGTGATGCATCGCCTAGTTGATGTGGCTTCTTAGATTCAGAACTTGTGCTGTTCAATTCCTGCAGTCTGTGGTTAATCTAGAATATTCTGAAAATTAATATTAATACGTCTACTTCATAACTTAATTGAGTATGCTGTATACATGAATAAATTGACTTTTGAAGGTATTGATATGTACTGTTATGGTTTATAATTTACACCCCATACATGTTTTTTTATTGGATAGAGAGCCAAAAGGTTATACTATTATTAATGTGTTACTTAATTTTGGTTCCCACATCCCCAGTGGGCGACAGTTTCCTCGGGTTTTCAACACCATCTTAGTTATACTGAATTGATTGAAAGTAGGAATGTTCACTAGTTTGGGAATAGACTCAGATCTGGGATTTAAAATCTTACTTTTTCATTCTTTATGCAAAGGCTATGGCAACATTGGTCCTAGTTTTTATTAATTTGAAATCGTTCAAGTGGGGGCGGGATATTACGTTAACTGCTACAATATTTTTTATTGTAATATTTATGGGAATCAAATATAATTAATTAATTTAATTTAAATATCACGACAAATTAAGTTATATACCCTTTTTCAGAATCACACCTAATTCGGTTTATTTAATTTTTCTACACCTTTGTTTGGCTTTACTATAGAAAAATAAATTTATTTTAAGAGTTAGGTATCATTAGCCTGGACGGGAGCCGGAATCCAACCCCTATTCCAAAGAAAGGGACGGTTCCCTTTGGAATAGGTTGTGTGCGGGATGAGGGTGAGACCAAAGAAAGTGATTGGATAGTCCGTTAGATGAAAGTGGTAAAGGATAAAGGATAAAGGAGACTGATGGGGCCCAGCCTTTATCTCAGATTGGACTCGACGTATAATTTCTTGTAAGAAAACTATTGATATAATAACTGTAGGAGAATAAAATTCGCATTATTGAGAAGATATCCCCCTACTTCTTTTTTACGATAAGTGTGAAAAATCTCCATTGTATTTTATTGGCACAAAAATGGTAATCTTCAAGATAACGTAATTATTATGAATTAAAAAACATCTCAATCAAACCAATCTCAATTGTTGGGATTACAATGATAACAGACCATGTCAAGTTAGTTTTAATGTAGTTTAATTTAAGTTAGTTTAATTCCCTTAAATAGTATATTTATAATATAGATATGATATTTATGATGAAATTTTGTATTTAATTTTATTTGTATTATTTTATATTTACTTAAATGCATTTAATATACATAAATTATATTTGTATTAAATACTTATAGAATTAAGACAAACTTTCAAAGCATTCACGTATTCCCAATAAACCATGCTGAACTTACGCCACTGCATTTCCAACCCTTTCATGTAGTAATATTTAATTTAATTGGATTTATCTAATAATATTCAATATTTTTTTTAAATTGGAACGAATGAACTATGCCTGTTTAGTGATCTAATCCAATCAACCAAGCTAACATGACCATAAATGTATCCAATAAGATGAGGTTATTTAATTTAGGAGAACCCCGAGTAACTTAGTATATTAAATATTGCAGAGACATCCGAGAACTAATGAGAAGATATCCGAGTGAATAAATATATCTAAAATTGTTTTCAGGGACATAACGAAGCGATTCCAACAATAGACCAGAAAAAAAAAAAGTTGGTGAAAACTAAATATATTATTTTATTGTAGTTAGTATTCAATATCTTACCTCATCATACCCTTATCATCATACCATTATACCCTTAATATCATCGCCTTAATAATATACTCCATGAGTGGCTCACTCATTCGTTTCCAGTCCCTTCAGCTTTTGCATTAATTCTCAGAGTCAATAATAATTTACTGTTTGACGGGAATGTCTGGTTAAGTTTTTAATTATTAATTTTTTAAATATAAAAATGAATTAGGGAAAACTGCGACTTTTGGTAAAAAAAAATTTTAAAAATATTGTTTCATATTAAAAATGAGTTTGATCATGTATGCAAGTATATTTCGTATATATATTTTTAATTATTATTAAAGTGATTTCTTGGTTTTATGAACACTACGATATTGTGTAGTGTTACTGTCCTGCCTGGTTATAGAGTTCTGAACTCCGGGGTTCTGAAATGAAAGTCCACAGGGTTCGGGAAATTGATTTTGGTAACCACAATTTGGATGCCACAGACCGAAGCTGCTAACCTAACGAGACAAGTCCTGTAGTAGGTAACTGCATTGGGTAGGAGCTTCTACGAGTAACTGGAGTCCTCTCTTCCATTCCAAATATTATCATTCCATAGATATTGCCTTACAAGTCTGCTTTACAATGCTGCTGTATATAGTTACCATTCAGCACTAAATATTCATCCAATATTTAAATAAAAATTCGAGAAATAGTGGAAATACAATCTCATCACCATGCATTAAGGTTTTTAAAAAATATAGGAAGAAACAGCCTCTTACAAAAATTAAAATATGTTAGCTATACAAAATTATTTTTCCTAAAACTCCGAAAGTTATCTACAGCGTGACAATAGGATCCCTTCTGGTATTTTACATAAAGATAAAAAATACATTTAAAAAAAAATTGAAAGGCCGTGTGCTGACCCATAAAATTATTAAAAGTTTCTGGATTTGGGAATTCTTATATGTTAAAAATGGAGCGGGTAGCTCGGCGTGAGGCAGTGTG
>NW_027110347.1:421094-422516 GCF_000696795.3 Halyomorpha halys
ATGAGATCATTCATCAATATTACCTATTGCCCACAACTGTGTGGCAGATTGTAATATCTATCAATAAATAAATCTATCAAAAAAAAAAAAAAATATTTTGAGTGTTGGCAGACAAATGTGCGTCTTATGGATTTAAAGATATATTTTCTCAGAAATTCAACATTTTATACGAACTATAAATTAACATTTTGTGAGTTTATTTTGTCAAATATCATAAAAAATACTACTCCTACAAAAATAAACACAATTAACTATTTTGTAGTAAATCTAACTAGCTTTAATTTGAGCGCTGGAATACATCTGTACGTCCAATGGTTTCCAAAATGAACTTTTCATAAATCAAACTTATTGTCCTAAGAACTATAAATCAATTTATTTTAGCAAATATCATGAAAACTACTATTCCTACGAAGGTAAAGGTCAACTACTTTTTTATATTCCATTAAATTAGCTTTAATTTGAGTGCTTATAGACATCTGTACGTCACATAGTTCCTGAGATATAGATTTCTCAAAATTAATTAACTAACTTCTAAACTCTCAGTATATTTTTAAGAAATTTTGCTTCTTAAAAAACTATATCTCGAGAACTAATGGACGTGAATAGCTCTTTTAGGGCTAATATTTCAGCAAATTTACTCTTCTTTAAATGATGTTCTCTAAGATTCTCTAGTGGTATTTTTTAAGATATAGTGCTCCGAATAAAAAATTAATGATTTAAAACAGCCGCAATTTTTTATTCCCCCTACCTATACTTAGCAGACTCATCAGGTTTGACTAGTAATTATACATAGTTTTTATTAATGTAATCAAAAATTAGTGTGAGATAACTGCCTTTTTTCTCCTCTTAGGCTCTTGGACTATTATATCCTGGATGTGGACTCTCTGTTTAAGCATGACGTTTCAGATAGTATTTTGCTATTAATTTTTTATTATAAACAATGTAGTTGAATATTTATTTATAAATTTTATATTACATTACAGTACATGCAAATTATACGATTTAAAGTAATAGATTGATTACAAGATTATAAGAGTGTTTAATATGTTAGTAAAAAAATATATATAAATATTTCAATCTTCCACTATAAAAAAAAAAGGAAATTAAAGAAATAAAATGTTAACGTGCGTAAACAGTGACAGCGTCCAAATAATTCCCAGGATCCTGTGAAACCTATTTTTGAATGATGCCATGACTGAATCAAGTTGATTGTTATTTATACAATTTCTCAAAGACTGATAATTAGTCAATTTACACGATGATAGGTTAAATATAAAATGGAGAACTGGTATAATCATCTGCTATAGAATTCTAAAAACTATTTACCGAGGCAGAGTAAGAAGAAATAGAAGAGTTGGCCTGTAGCGCGGGTAGATCTGTCTGCGTCACCGGCAGGCCCGGGCCGAATTATCCTCTTGCTGA
>NW_027110347.1:422566-424260 GCF_000696795.3 Halyomorpha halys
ATTTGTATTATGTATATTTATATTTATTTGTATTATGTTCCTGATGGGAACAGACTGAAAAAGTATTTGCTATATTTAATTCAAACACTAGACACCATCTGGACCCTCTCGCCATGGTATGCTAGATATGAATATCTATAATTAATCATTGGAGTTCCTTTCCAACGGTATCGTGTTCACCACTTTAGGTTTTTAGAGTGGCCCCGTGTGAGATAAGGGGTGTTTATTTGTCTTCAATTAGGGCAGCTTTCTTCTTTGACTGTATTTTCCCGAGGTATTTAAAGTGGCCACGTGAAAGAAAAAGAAGGCTGTTTATTTGTTTATCTCTGCCTACACGGTCAATCGTCCCCAGGGGCTGTTATATACCCGATACCTCTGTACATTTCTTTAGATGTTTCGCCGACGGGTTTCTGCCTTGGGCCGGCGGTATGTTTGGCATGCCGAGAAAAGAAAGTACTTAGCGCTAAAAATTCCAGCTGGTGCCTCTCATTACATATCAAAATATTGTTAAATAATTTAGCCACTTCTGCACCGATACTTGTCCTCCAAGAAAGGATACTTCTCAACCGTTACTACAACCCACGGCATGAATCATCCAAATCAGAAGCTATTTAGATACATTATTTAACAATTCATAATGTAAACAATATTTTATGGGAAACCAATTATCTGGATCATTTCAATCATTCAATCATTTTATGGTAATCATATAATAAATGTTTTGTACCTCGATATAGTTTATATACTATTATTGTTCGGTGTAGGTGAGGTAAAAGAAAACGAAACGGGATAGAACATTTACAGTGAAATGTATATGAAGTAAATAATATAAAATATATGAATGTAATTGAAATAAAAAACTACTAAAACTAAAGAAAATCAAAATCACTCCTAGATTTACAATGAATAATACATCATAATACATTAAATAATATTTAAAGGCAAGTACGGCGAAAGGAATTAATGTCTTCAATGTTCTCAGTATCGACGACTAGTTAATCTTCATTCAGTCTCCATGGGATGAGGCGAATCTAGGATATTGAATAAAACTAATCTAGGAGCTTCCAGACCTCTGGCTGCAGGGCGTACACCGGCGTCTAACTTGTGATGGCCAGCGCAGTCAGAATTTGCAGCTTGTGATGGACTTCATAGTCAGCGGCAATACTTTCACCATGTGAGTCAGACCTCAAGTGCTAGGCGTCTCAGTCATTTCAGACAATCGAGGGCTTATCCACAGGTTACCAACCCTTTCCTTGTCATTTCAGACATACAAGGGTTTATCTACAGGGTACCACCCCATTCAAGGGCGGCTTGGTGTTATAGTACAAGAACCCAAGAGGAGAAAAAAGGAAGTCATCTCTCTTCAATTTTTGATTACTTTAATGACAACTATGTATAATTATTAGTCAAAATTGATGAGTCTGCCAAGTATAGGTAGAATAAAAAATGGCGGCTGTTTCAAAGCGTCAAAAAAAATATTTTCCATTTGGAGCTCTATATTTTAAAAAGTAGGAACAACACAAGAAAACCTAAGAGAACGTCATTTAAAGAAGAGTAAATTTGTTAAAATATGAGCCTAATAGAGTTATTTACGGTAAATAGTTTTCGAGATATAGCTTTTTAAAAAGCAACATTTCATAAAAATGTCGTATAGGACGTACTGAAAGATCAGTAGTTAGTGAATTTATTTTGAA
>NW_027110347.1:427067-429871 GCF_000696795.3 Halyomorpha halys
TGTGTTAAACGAATTCTGAGTTAATCCTCTAGCTGATGTATTTCCTTTGCTAACTAGCTAAATGTTGTAACGTGTTATTTGCTGTTTCCTGAATTTTGTGCTTAATATATTTAATATAATAATTGAAACAAAATATAACTTTTAAATACAAATTAACTAAGTTGGAATGTTAATAGACTACTAGTAGACAAGTAGATATAATCTGTGAACATTACTACATAGGGGAGCATAAACGAACACCACTAAAGATAAATTGTTTAATAAAAATAAAATAAAGAAAGATAAAGTTAATATGTATTTATAACATCTATGATTTTTAAACAGAAAAGAAATTTAAAAATTGAAGTATAAAATAAAATAAATGATATTCGGTAGAGTAATCCTATACAAGTAATACGTAATAATTGGTATTAGTTAAAACAAATCGTACAGTCGGTGTAATGATATATCTACAGTAATTGTTAACATTAATCGCGTGAGACTAAGCAGTAGACTTGAAGTTAACTGGTCGACTTTCTTCTACTAAAGTGTTTTTAGTGCTGAGCGCCACGTGGTGTCATTTACCACACGACAGCTGTTCCTCCTTTCTTCAGATTAGCCTCCCCCAGGCCTCTTCTAACGCTAGTTAGCCTCTTAGCTGGGATTAGCTGTGAACAGTAAGTAGCTCAAGTAGTTAGTATAATCCTTAGTAGTCCTCGAGTCTTCTAGTCTTCTAGTCTTCTAGTATCTCCAGGCTACAGCAAGAAAATATTTTCATCTCTTTCCAAATGAGACCATAAGAGAATATATTGATTCATTATCCTAGGAAAATGACACAATTTAATCTGGATCATCTCTATCGGAAGTCTGGTGAGTCAATTCATTTAAAATTTTTTGAGGTTAATGACTTCTATTTTGAATGAAATATTTATTAATTGTTCATAACATTCTACAACGTTTCGGGACCACTGCCCCATATTCATGCACTTTAAAACCTCATGATTTCATATGGGAAATAAGTGCATAAATAAATAAAGTGCATGAATATGGGATAGTGGTCCCGAAACGTTGTACAATGTTATGAATAATTAATAAATATTACATTCAAAATGGAAGTCATTAACCTCAAAAAATTTTAAATGAATTGACACAATTTATGTAGATCGTTAGATGTAAAATATCATGAAATAACTAATGCGTAAGTATACATTTGTATGATACACAGAAGTATGTAGTCTTCAATGTGTTATTTAAATGTAAATGGAGTCCAATTCAAATCGGCTCAAATGTTTTTCACTGCCTACGAATGATCTAATAAAATAATGCCAATAGAAATAGACCTAGATGTACATTCATTTAATAAGTGTTATTGCTTTTAAAACAATATATGTAGATGTACATTCATTCACTAAGTATAATTGTTATAAAATCAATAGGCGTAGATGTACATTCATTTACTAAGTATTATTGCTATTAAAATAATAAACGTAGATGTACGTTCATTCACTGAGTATACCCAGCGTCGTAGAGCGTAGGGTTGACGCGAGGTGATTATTTTGGGTCTTCAGATAACTTCTACTTTAGGTATTTAAAAGTTATTATTACTATAGTTATTTAAAAGTTATGAAAGATCCCGCAAAAATGATATCGTTATCTTTGAAGACTTTACTCCATTTCAGAATCTCGTATATTCAACGCCGTAGTCATTTTAGTAGGAAATTAATAAAGACATTATGAAACATATCACTTTTTCAAAATTTCAAGAATTTTTCATCCTCTTAAGATTCAAAATAATCTGAGCATGTACTTTCTTTCGTTCTTTTAAGGGCAAAGATAGTTTCTGAAATGATCTTTTTCAAGAAAAGAAATTTTTTTGTATGAATTCAAAATGTTTATTAATTCAGAATTATAAATATTGCCTAACATTTCAGTCATTATAGAATATTTTATTGTATAAGGGTTACCTGTTAATACCGTAGTTTTGCTCGGGTCCCACTAAGAACTATCAACAATGAAACAATAAGCAATCTCATACTTCAATGTTATTGAGTTCAGTAGATTCTAGAATCATGTAAATTCTCCACCTACAACTTTGTCAATATTTTTTGGTCCGTTTTTCCGTGAAATGTGTATGAACCGATTTATATTATTAGGAACCCTGTACATAAAGTGAATTCAGGGTCCTATCGAATTTCTTGCTTTTGAACAAAAACTTTTTTCGTAGACTTACAGCCAAAAACATCCAATAATATTAGCCAAATACTAATCATCAAAGAAAAGTACAAAGGTAATTCCATCTTATAAAAATGGATTATAATTAAAATTTAATTTTATGGGGTAATTTAAAATTATTGCCAGGACAACCCTGGAAAATATTTGCAGAACTCAGTTTGAAAACTGGGATGTTGTAGTAGGAAGTAATAATATAAGAAGCAAATTGTGAATCACCTCTCTCATCTCATCATACTGAGGTATTGATCAGGTGATTGCCAATCACCTCTCTCATCTCATCATACTGAGGTATTGATCAGGTGATTGTCAATCACCTCTCTCATCTCATCATTCTGAGGTATTGATCAGGTGATTGTCAATCACCTCTCTCATCTCATCATACTGAGGTATTGATCAGGTGATTGTCAATCACCCCTCTCATCTCACCATACTGAGGTATTGATCAGGTGATTGCCAATCACCTCTCTCGTCTCATCATACTGAGGTTTTGATCAGGTGATTGTGAATCACCTCTCTCATCTCACCATACTGAGGTATTGATCAGGTGATTGCCAATCACCTCTCTCATCTCATCATACTGAGGTATTGATCAG
>NW_027110347.1:429961-433530 GCF_000696795.3 Halyomorpha halys
TCTCATCTCATCATACTGAGGTATTGATCAGGTGATTGTCAATCACCTCTCTCATCAGTAGAGATATGCTGAAAAATATAAAGAATTATCAAGTTGAGGGTGGAAAATGCAATAATAATTATTTATTCTGTTTGAAGTTTTGAAATTCGAGGCATGACTGTTTATTAGACTAAAACTAACAAATAGAAGTTGCATTATGAATTAAATATATTTTAGATTTTATTTATTCATCAAGGATATTTATTGATAGTTATTTATTAATTTCAAGAAAGTTATATATTAATAAAATATGTATTTCCAAATAAGTCAAGTAAAATTGTAAGAATTGGGAAAGTGATTATTTATTCTCTTTGGGACAAATTTTTTTTTTTTTTTTAATGTATGTAACATTACGTATGAAACATTACAGCTTTCATCTCTTAACCATCGAGTTCGAAAATGTTAATAAATAGTTTCAAATGAATGTCGTTTTTGGGAAATAAAATCTTTTACTTAGAAAGGATAAAAGGATGTGCATTAATGATCTACCACAAAATTGCGACAGTTTATTCCGTATACAAATTACTAATATTTTATAAAGAATTTCCATAAAATCAAGCAATTTTTCTTCTCCCTTTTACTTCCGTAAACTTTAAATTGGAATCTGAGACATCTTTATCCTGAAAGCTTCTCCATTTTGTCGGCGTTGAATAATTCGGGGTGAAGGATCGGACCCCTGACCTTAATAACCCCAGAAGGAAAATAGGTCCTTAAGCAATTAAATGTCATTTAGTGAAATAAAAAAGGACAATATCTTTACAAGTGGCCGTTATAATTGCATTTTGATGGAGGCGGCTCTTTATGATCGTACTCTCTGTTAGTTTTGTAATATCTTGTCTTGGTTATTAAGTCATTCATGAAACTATATCCACCCCCTTTTTTTTTCTATGATCCAGGTTTTATACTAGATGATGGTTGACAAGGTAAATTAAACCGAAAAAAATTCAGATGCAGGACATATCTCAGAACTTTCGTTCAGAATCAGCAGCCTTCTCAACCAGTAGACTACTCAATCAGCAGCCTACTCAACCAGTAGCCTACTCAAACAGCAGCCTACTCAATCAGCAGCCTTCCCAACCAGTAGCCTACTCAACCAGTAGCCTACTCAAACAGCAGCCTTTAAGTTTAATGCAATCCAGAACAGATACTTGTGCATTATTCATTGTGGCAATAGATTACCATTCAACCAATAAATTAACTTACTCTGATTTCAACTGTTTCCATATAACTACTTAATTAATGTTTTTTGTTGCAAACGTGTTGAAATTTTTCTTATGCATAAGTCGGCAGAAATATAAAAAATATTTACTATAATTTTCGTTCGGCTCTTAAACATTTATTTAAAGCTAAATTGTTAAGGCCAACCCGCGCATGAAGTGGGGGTACGCGCAAGCCCGTTAGAGGACTTTTATTTATGCCTTCTTGGCCACTTTGTCTGTCGAGGCGGCATTATGCTGAAACCAGGCGGCATGCAACTCTGCCCCATCTGATATAGCATGCCGCCTGGTTTGCTGTGATGAATTACTTCAGTTCCATTACGCCGAGAGCGGGATTGACTTCTACTAACGCTGCTCTAGGCCTCCTCACACCACTGCCAAGCGCGACCACCCTCGACGTTGTACCAAATCCTATGACCACATTCTTGTGACAGCATAGCTCCTTAATCGCCAAGATGTCAACACTCCGGACGAGAGATCTCAATTCAAGTCCGCGACCGCTCGTCTTCGGCCAATATTGACCTGCAGAATCTGCAGCCTACGCAAGGGTCTTCTTCGCCTGCTTGACCACCCTCCAAATATAGCAGGCAATCCCTGCTACCCACGCAGTGATGGAGATCTTTCCCCACACCGCCACTCGCCTTGCAGTTTCTACAACTCGATGGTTCACTCTTCTTTCCAGGGCCCTCCTTAACTTTGTGCCCAGTCTCCGGGGACCACCTGCACGCCACCTCCTTCATACAGGATTTGGCAGGCTGGCCGTATTCTTGGCACTGAAGGCAAAGAAAGGGAACCAGGTAATATCTGATGGTCAGGCTCCACCATCCGCCGATGACGTCCCTCGTGGACAGGGTCGTCCGGGCGAGTCTCATAGCTTGGTGCACCTCAAGCACCTACGTAGTTTTGCTACCCTCGCGGGAGTGGAGAATCAGGGTCTCAACTTCCTGTCTTTATCTTCCTTTGGAGCCTCTATAGGCCCCTCTATGGGCCCCTCTATAGACCCCTCTATTGGCCCCTCAATAGGCTCCTCTATAGGCCCCTCTTTAGGCCCCTCTATAGGGATTTTGTCTTATCTTTTGAAGGTAATTACCAAATCCTTTCATGGTTTTTGTTCATCCATCTTTTATTATCAGTTAACATGTGAAATAGTTTTTTTTTTATTTAGAAAAATCCTTATTTAAGCTCTGGAATATTATTACAATGAGGATAATAAACTTAAAATTTATTTACCGAATTATATCGAAATTAGCGAATTTCATAAAAATAAACTAAAAAAGTTTACCAAATAGCACTTCCGGTTCGTCGATATTGAAGAAAAAGTGGTAACATCTCAGGCTTCCGGTCACCCGCCTTAAATAAGGAATGTCAGCTTTGCAGAATGATTCCTACACACAGATCGTTTTCTGAGACTTAATTTATTTCGAATCAGCGGACCTCGATATTTGTAGTTCCATCATAAAACTCGAAAATCCTAAACTTTTATAAATCACAATGGATTAAAAAATTATCCATTAAGTTACATCGAAGCTAGTAATTAGGAGTTACCATAATTTGAACTCAATTTCTCTTTTTGAAATGCCACTTTGGAGTTACATCGACGATATAGCTGTAAACATCGAATTCCTCTTACGATTGGACTAGAAGATAACAATCTGTAGCTATGTGTAATAATGGTAATAAGTACAAAATGGACTTTGGGATAAATATCATCTCTTTGATTAGTTTTAATTGAAACAAAGGGAAAATGTAGCCATGTAAAATATAAAGAAGTTGCGAAAGTAATCATGACACGATTTTTATTAGTTCATTAAAAAATGCTGGATATTATTAATCTTCGTCCTCAGGAAGATCACTATTGGGTTCCTAAAAACTCTAAATAAGTTCGCACAAAGCGCACAAAGTTTTTCTTATTTTATATATTTCTGGTTCTACACTATACCATGTAATCTATTACCATTGATTATATATAGATATAATATATTCGCTCATAGCTATATTATATTCAAAATATATTTTGAACCGGGTGAATTGACCAAGGAGACTCCAGTACAAGCTCCCTTGTAGTTTAACTTGCAACTCAACTTGACAACTCTAATGAACCTGACTGCTCTGACTCCTAGAGGACAACTCCGGGCTCCCTAACAACAAGCAGTCACAATGGAGCAAAAGCTAATATGGTCCTGTCATCTTTGAGAATATTATATCTTCAGGTTACTGGATATCGATTCAATACTACTATTTCTAAAGGTTAAAACATACAATAAACAATAATCATATTATAATATACAATTTATAAATGATTATATATAGATA
>NW_027110347.1:434098-435260 GCF_000696795.3 Halyomorpha halys
TTTATTATTATTATCATTGAAGAAATAGAAATTGTATTACTTGAGATTACCTGTAAATTTGAAGGTATTCCTGAGAAAGATTGGGCTCTAATTTTGTAATTCCTCTCGAACCGGGTCCATCACTAAATTTAAAAAAAAAAATAGATTTTTTGGTCGATATTCATTTCTTAACTATATGACATGGGATTTTATTGCAGCTACTTTCATCATCATATAAAAAAGTACCATTGGCTATCTTCGTGTGTTTCTCGACACACAAAAACTTCCGTCATTTTATAAAGCAATGATGGTTCTTTTGAGTTTACCCAGAACAGTTGACAGAAATATGAAACTCACTAACATTGTTAAGATTATTGTGGAAATAAAAGTTGCTTCCGGGAACCTCGATTCCAACAGATAACTTTTGAAGATGAGCCAATACCAGGCCGTGCCTTTAAAAAAAACTTTCCTATCACTTCCTTTACTTTGCTTCTTTGCTACTTTCAAAAGTAAATAAATAATTTTAAGGTTGTGGTAGGATTGTTCGCTTAGCTCAGTAATAGATTTTAAAATTATATATCACTACTTAGTTAGGAATATCACTGCAGATAAGGTTTTAGTAAACATTACTTAGTTGAATGGTTAGGTCAATAATATGAATAATGAGAGTAGTGGTTAGACACAGTTTAGATATTTGTTTACTAAAATGATAATTTGTTGAAAACATTATTTTTATCTAAGCTTAGGAAGATCTGTATTTATACGACAGATGAAAAGTATATAATTCGTCACAACCAAAGATTTTCATTCTCATTAATTCGATTCAGTATCTGTTTGTTGATCTCAAGTGGCATTTGAGAATGTGAATAATCGAACAGATCCTATTTTATTTTCTCCAATTTCAAAAATATAATCAGGGATTGTTGGGTCCTTTT
Source organism: Halyomorpha halys (assembly GCF_000696795.3). Classification (NCBI taxonomy): domain Eukaryota; kingdom Metazoa; phylum Arthropoda; class Insecta; order Hemiptera; family Pentatomidae; genus Halyomorpha; species Halyomorpha halys. The sequence goes on from NW_027110347.1 coordinate 435,013, forward strand.
TCTTTCGTGTGAGTAAGCATATTTTCATGGGCTGATCTAGAGTGGGAGGAGTATCCCCGGCATGTAACAGTAAACATTAAAGCAAATCCCATCTGAGGCATGCACAAATATCTATGTTCTTTGATGCACCTATATTTTGAAGACTATCCTCGGCATGTAACAGTAAACATTAAAGCAAATCCCATCTGAGGCATGCACAAATATCTATGTTCTTTGATGCACCTATATTTTGAAGACTATCACTAGCT
>NW_027110347.1:435684-440093 GCF_000696795.3 Halyomorpha halys
ACATTTCGAAAACGGCACATCTGGTTGAGCCAATACTGGATAAAGGTTGATGATAATGTTTTATCGATTTTCAGTAACTACTTGCGCTTATTCATGCGAAAAAAATAAATAGATCCCCTTTTACCATGGAGAACTACTAAATCATCACACAGCGTAAAATTGAGTTTTAGTTTTCTCCTTTTAGTCAGAGTTGGAATATTTGTATGTGGGGGGTCGGACAGAGATGATGAGGAAGGGCTGGCAATATCTCACTGACTGGCAGGGTCCCAAATCTGTTACTTACAGCTAGTCATAATTAGTTTGGTTGCCTTCCAACAAGATCAGCGGTTCATCTTCTCTCTAGTTGGAACAGTTGCTCATTTCGTTAGCTCTGAGAAAGGAGAAAATGTCCTAGGAAATGAAGAGGACATTTTAAGTCAGACAGGAAAACCTTAAAAGAATATAATTACTTATTTAAAGTGAAATAGAATTATAGAAATAAAATATAAAGCACGAAACATGGGCGTTGATGACCTCAGGGTTTTACGCCCTTAAACCCCAGACAACAACAATTACTTATTTAGTTATTCATGGGCATAACAACTCAATAACACAACATAATTAAATAGCCTGCTTTACGTAAATATAAGTTATGAACACGTTATTTACAAAAAAATAAGGTAGAAACAGTGACATTTATTCATTATCCGAAACCGAATAATTATATATATATATATATATATCCAGCCTTCTTCACGCCTGTCTGTATTGGGCTTCTACTTTTCGGTTCCCTACGTGTAGCTCTTTCGCAACTTTGTTGATCCTGCCTATCCATCCGATTTTCGGCCTCCCACGTGGTTTCTTGCGTACAATAATGGCATTGATAGTTGTATAGAATAGTCCTGATGGATTGCTCCGAGCCCCTATGTCCCCCACCAATCTTAACCTCCTTGCCTCCATAGCGTGAGATATTGACTGACCAGTCTCTAAAAGCATTTCACTGTTAGTTCTTCTCCTTCACGTGGTAAGGATCGCAGATCGCTCCTGTGATTGTACCGAGTAATTCGCGCTTCTGCTTTCTAGGCTACCTTTTAGGGCCCAAGTCTCGCAGCCTTATAGGAGATTTGACTTTATTATGCCATCGTCCACTCTTAGCTTCAGATTATTAGAGATTTGAGTATTCTTGACACTCTGCTTAGAGCCTCTGTTCGCGTTGTTGTGCGCTGGTCTATCTCAGACCGTTGATCATTTATTGATGTTATTATGGAGTCGAGGAATTTAAAACTGTCTCAGTTATAATCTTCCAAAGATAGTTCCTGCCTACGTAATCATAAATTGCTTTGAAATCTACAAATAATGCGTGCAGGTACTGATTTACTTTCCATTGTTTTTCGGATATCTGTTTCAGGATGAAGATCTGGTCTTGCGTGCTCTTTCCTTTTCTGACCCCTACTTGGTGGCCACCTATTATATTCTTGTAATACCGAGATATCCGGTTTAGCAGGATGTTGGTCGTCATATTGTCGGTCACCGGAAGGAGCGCAATGCCTCTGTATTGGCCGCACTCATAGCTTTCTTCAGGTTAGGCCAGATTAGGTCTGTGTTCCAGGTCTCTGGTATCCTTTCCTCCTCCTATATATTTTTTTAATTAGTTCCAATTGCTTGGTTCTATATCTTTGGATCCATCATTGCTCCGATGGAGCATTCTCTGCTCTCTATTCCAGGCGCCTTCCTTCTTTCAAGTCTGTCGACAGCTATTTCAACATCAAGAATATTTTTCCACCTCTAGTGGATCGAAGTTCTCAGCATGAAGCATGTTCTCGTCGTTCGTGAAATCTCATTTATTCAGAAGTTCCTGGAAATGTTCTTTCCAGATCTGAAGTATTTTGTATCTGGTGCCGTCATTTTGACATATTTTCCTCACATTTACGCGTTTCTAAAATATAAAATCCTTAAGTAAAAGATAAATTCCGATTTGAGCGGACAAATAAATTTGATATGGTGGGTCTCAAGGTTGATAAACACTGAAAGGCCTTAAAAACAGGACTAAAAGAATCAGCCGAAGAAGTGAAAGCCATTCAGGAGAAACGATAAGCCAGGGATTGCTGAAGGTCCTCAGCCTAGCTAGTACTGATAAAAGGACGCGGAATAAATACACAGCTACCAGAACAAAGACAAGGAAAATAATCAGAAAATCAAAACTAGAAATCCTCAAAGAAAGATTGTAAGCTACTGAGGATAACTGATAAATAGAGCGAGAAACACGCTTTTATCACTGAGGGAAAAAAATAATTGTTAATTCCAAAATAATTGGAGGGCAAATAACAAGTCTTGTTAGTTAGGAGCAGTGTGAATAATTGATTGAATAATGAGCAGTGTAACTTATTGAGTGAATAATGAGCAGTGTTAACAATTGAGTGACTAATGAACAGTGTAAATAATTGAGTGACTAATGAGCATTGTAAAAACTTAGTTACTAATGAGCAGTGTAACTAATTGAGTGAATAATGAGCAGTGTTAACAATTGAGTGACTAATGAACAGTGTAAATAATTGAGTGACTAATGAGGATTGTAAAAATTTAGTTACTAATGAGCAGTGTAACTCATTGAGTGACTAATGGGCAGTGTATCTAATTGAGTAAATAATGAGCAGTGTTAACAATTGAGTGACTAATAAACAGTGTAAATAATTGAGTGACTAATGAGCATTGTAAAGCATTAATGCTCTATTCCATTGCATAATATTGAAAATCAAATGTAAATCAAGTTAGCAATATCTGTAGCTAAAAGGTAAAGTTTCTATGCCTGACCAACTTAAATGGAGAGCCGTTTTAATGGGGCATTGTCACCGAATCAAGGTGTTTATAGTCTAAAAACATGTATCTCCCCTTCGAAATTCTAGGATTTGACAAAATTGTGGTATTATTGATAATTTTTTTGTAATTTTTAACCCTGAAGCTATAATGTTGTACAAACCAACGTTTTGTTATATTCCGTGAGCTATGTCGATAATGTTATCATATCATAACAGAAACCCAAGGTTCCATTTTTATCAAATGATTTCTATATCTAGTGATAAATAAGAATGCTAGCATATAACATAGTACTTATAGTTTCAGGGTTTAAAAATTACTAAACAATTATCAACAATACAAAACGTTTGTTAAATACTGATACGCAAATCAAGTTAAGTAACTGGTAAATAAGAAATTATAGCACCTTACGGCATACGAAATTTGTCATTTGCACTTCTTATCATCTCTCCCTCATTTTTTTTTCAATGATAGAAAATATTTTATAAATTTTGCCAATAAATTTAACCAATAAAATTTGCTAAGCTTCAAGGATTAAAATTGATTCATATTAAGGTACACTATTGGGATAATATAAGAACTAAATTTAACTATTTATTGGTTTGATTAAAAACCTTTACAATCACTAAGATAAAGTTTTATACAAGCTTCTGTGTCAACTTGTTATTGATCTCCTTTTTTTGCCCCGATGAAGACAGTCTCTAATAAGTAGCACTAAGTCCCTCTTAAATACACAGAACAAATAGGCTCTGGCCTCTTGTAGTCTGTATCAGATTCGGTTTCATCAAATTTATTACTCCTAACTCCCTCTCTCTCTACCTCCCCCTCTTCCCCCTCTCTCTCTCATTATTATTACATTTTATCTATATTTTATAAATAATCTATGATTTGCTTTCATTTGTGTTATATTAATTACTTGGCAGGCGACTTTTTATTTGAGAAATAAGATATTGCCTGGCTCTGTACGAAACTGCACTGTCTAGTGGTCTGTCTTTACCCATTCATTTTTTACCCTTTTTCTGAAAAACTGGGAGTAACTCATGAGTCAGTCTTCCAGTTGCACAGTTATCCCACCTACTCTGTCATTCAGATAAAACAATGTCGTCGATTCCACTATCAATCTCTTCGAATCTTCCGCTGGAACAAACGAAACAACTTGACCAAAAGGTGGCCGGTAAGCCCTTCTTTAAGTTGTACTTGGCGATGGTAATCTGGATTCGAAGGTATACTGGCAGTTGACCCGTAATTACTTGCAAAGTTGAAGTCGGCGCAGTCCTATAAGTCCCATTCACAAGTAATAGAGTTCTCCTTTGTGCCTGTTCCAATAATTTAAGATCTGAATACGTGAGATTTTGTCCCCAGACAAGTACAGCATAGAGGGCGATTGGCAAGAAGGCAGCTTTGTATAATATTTCTCTGCACCTCTATTTGAGGCCCCAGGTCATCATCTGCATCATCATTCCTGCTATATTATTGAGGCAGCTGTAGCGGAAGTAAAAGTTTTACTTTTTATTTCCTTCAGGTGGTCGGGAAAGTTACATCATTCGCCCAAAAGAACGCACAGAAACCTCATTCCTGTGATAGTTTTATCATTGTATTCCCCATTGACACCCAAG
>NW_027110347.1:445358-447783 GCF_000696795.3 Halyomorpha halys
CCCATGGTGAGGGAATCCTGACCCATGGTGAGAGAACTACTGACCCAAGTACTTGGCAGACTTTCTTTGTATATTTTAAAAAAGATTGAAGGATGTTGAAAATGAATGACTAGGTCCTTATGCACGATCAGACAATCATAAAGACGGCGTTTGCTTTAAGTAAAACCCGTTTTACAATGCAAATTAAAGGAGAATAAACAGGAGAGATGTTGGAGGAGTTTAATGCGTAGTTTTCTAACAGAATTTATTATGAAGTGCTATATATTAATGAGCTAAGTATGTTGTAATCTGAAAAGATTGATTATGATGAAGGAAGCGCTTATTGTTCAGAAGCCATCTTCTTTTCAAGTGTAATGAAGAAGTAAAAAAAGATTGAATTTGTCTTTGAAATCGTGTAATTGATACAGCACCATAATTCTTTGATAAATATTTAATATACGTTCTTAATATCATCAATATAAACTATATTCTTTATAGTATTTCCCAATGAAGGATCTGAAACTACCAAAATTCAATTCTGATGAAGCTCTGTCGAGTGGGGCCAAACGTTGGTTACCATGAATAGGTTTTTATTGTGTTTGTAGCTTTCTTGACCCCCCCTATCCCCTAACCCCAATATCCTTAGGATCATCTTTCAACAATGAACCACTTTCGGTTTCTGAAAAAATTGAGTAGAAAAAAAAATATGGAATAGAGTAATTAATAAATTATATCAAACATAATGATGCATATAGGAGATTTATTGCAGCAGAAATATCTGGGAGGTTCGAACCCAGCCAAGAGAAGGTAGATCCAACAACACTCGGCGGGAGAAGACTCTCACTTAATAAATGCGCCCACCCCCGTCTACCCGATCAGCAAGCTCGTTAGGTTGTTGGGTCTGCTGGTTGGAGAGGCTATTCTTTGGTTATAAAGCTTTAATGTATCAAATAATACCCTGCTTTATGAGTTGAGTAAAATACTTTGATTAAAGTTTATAATATTATGACGAGTATTCATTATAAAATGTAACAAGTAAATTTTCAAGATACAACTGAAGATGGCTGTATTGATCAATAATTCTGAGGATTAAATTGATTATTTTATTTATATGTCACTCTGAAAAGGGAATTAAATAAAATGATCAATAAATAAATAGCATTCTTGTTGATTTAAAATAAAATGACCAGGGACTTCCTTGGACTCATTTGCTCAGCTAATAATTATTTTACCAACGCAGTACAGAAATGTAGATTGTTGGTTTATATTTTTTAAATTTAACTTAACCGTTTATCTGTCGTAAGAAATTTCGAATCTAAACTCGTTCCACATGACCGCAAGAAAGAAACCACGTTTTCTTAAATAATATGTCTGTTAGAGATTCGTGTCCAATATATTATGGATTCATGTCAATTAATATAGGTTCATGTCAATATATCCTTCACACAAACAAATCATGGAAGAATAATCATCAAAATATATTATGAACTAGAATGCTTGGAATTTCTTTCACCAAAAAGTCAAAGCGTAATGTGTTTTGGACTGTATTCCTCGATTTCACTAATTTATAAAGCTATGAAGTTTGTTGTTGACTACAAAATAAACAACAGTTATTTAAAATATGATACTTTCGACCTTGTTATTTTTCATACTAAAGATTATTTATTTGATAAAATTCATTATTATCTAAAGCTCACCATGTGTGCTAGCTGTTCCAAAACTATTGATGTATATTAGTGGTGACAGGGTTTGCGCATAGCATAGGGCCAGTAGGGGGTTCTATGTAAAATCCTGTATCTGTTTAACAGAAGAAGATAGAGGGTTACTTCTTAGTTGAAGAGTGATTTAGCTGAGGTAGGGAGTTGGATAATAGAGAGCATATAATTGAAGCAGAAGACTGGTAGGCTAATTGCTGGTGGCTGCTCTGTAGTTAGCTTTGTCTGAACCGACAGCACTCCTCTGGAGAGTAGTCGTTGGCTGGAACCATCACCACATCAAATAGTCTATCACCATCAAAGGCATAGATTTTGTGAGCGAACAACCTATTTCGGATTATATAATTTAACATTAAACATTATACAACAAATACTATATTCTTTTAGTTAGTAAACATAACTCCCCGTTTCTTAGTAGTTTATTCAGTCTATTCGTAATTGATGATATGTGCCCAAATAATTTCTGACTCTCACATTTTTCAATTAAATATCGAACCAAGTGGTTTGCCATTACTAATACAGGTATAATGATGAGCTTTTAGCTTCTTTCGATTTTGAGGGTTTTAGCTTCTCGGTAGGGACAAAATAAAAAAATTGCAATCCGTTATGAGGGTCCGTGAGACCAAGAAATACCACTACTTATAATATTCAGATGTTGAGACCAAGAGATACCAATACTTATAATATTCAGATGTTGAGACCAAGAGATACCAATACTTATAATATTCAGA
>NW_027110347.1:447833-449843 GCF_000696795.3 Halyomorpha halys
GCCGATCTGGTATAAAATAAATAAATAATAATATAGTATAATCTCTATATGTATGTAAACATAAAGATAATCAAAATAATCATAATCAAACTATTTACCTGATTTAATAAGGTGGAAATAAAATAAGTAAAATTTTGTTCTAATATAACAAAAAATAAAAATACTAATCATGTTCACACTATTATGTAAAATATTTCCATTCTGTCTCCTAGCCACTTTCAACTTTCGAGGTTGATTGTAAGGATAGGTGGAACTGGATAAGGATTGAACTAACGGATCAGGTTTTAAGATAGTCTTATACATTTGAAGTTTGTTGACTATTGTCGGTATAGTTGGCAGCATTGTCTTTTAAGTACAGTATGTTGGTTACAAGAGAGTGTTTAGTCTATGATTAATCCAAGATAATTTTTTTATTAAGTTTATAAATATATAATACAGCAAATCTTAAAATTTAGTTACTAAAATCATTTAATAATGTTATTTACATCGATTTTACTTATTGATACTAAATAATATTTAGGTGGCTAGACCAATAGGTATCACTACTTATATTATTTATATGGCTAGACCAATATATATCACTACTTATAATATTCAGATGTTGAGACTAAGAGATATCACTACTTATTATATTTAGATGGCTAAACCAATAGATATCACTACTTATAATATTCAGATGTTGAGACCGATAAATATCACTACTGTTGTTTTTTACACTAATGCTGCGGATAGACAAAGTACAAAGAAAATCATTCTATAAAATATTCAGAGACGAAGACAAAATAAATAAGAATAGTAGAAAAGAGGCAAAAATAAATGCTCATTTGGATGTAAATAACTGTGAGAAATTGAAATGTTGACTAGTTTCCATGACAAAACAAGTCTTCATTCAATTTCTCCCTGATTAGACTAATTTTTTTAAGGTTAAGAATTGTAAAATGTTTGATTTTTTGCTTGACCATACACCAATCCTTATAACACTCTTTGTTGTGACGTAATTATCTGGACTAACAAAAACACTCTTACCAACAAAAAAAATCAAATATTTTACAATTCTTAACCTAAAAATAATTAGTCGGAAAATATCAAATCAATTTGAACTGAACAATGATCATTCAGCAGTTATTTTGAAAATCGTATTAACTCCGAACAATTCACCGTATAACGTGTTTTAATCCACCATTCTTCTTTTTATCCTATCAGCCGTTTCTTCATTTATTTTTCGCCTAAAGAGTCAAGAAATAGTCAAGATTTTATTTGCTACCCCACGCCTATAGCAACGGCATTTGTAAATTACTGTATTTATTAGGAAAATCCTAAGATTATCTTTTTTATCGGGTTGGAGGGACAATCGATGTTTCAATAACACAGCAGTCGATTGCATTCTCCATTACGGATGTCACAATATTGTTGCTGAGAAACGTTTAGGTTATAAATGATTTTACTGCCCGCTCGCTAGTGTCGAGGAGGAGATCATTGTATAATTGTGTCTGGGGAGGGGTGATCTAGGCGCTGGGGACATCGCTGTTTATCCTGAACAGATCGAATCCTGGAACTGTGCCAATATCTGGGACCTATCCTCACTGTTCCCTAGGGATACTTATCATAAATCTGCCACTTCCCGGACATCCTTGGAGCATCAATTCACATTTTGATATTCTTGTTCATTATGAGGTAGCATTGAAATATATAAATCATAAATAGTTTATTTCTGAAATACTTCTGTTGACATATAAATTACATATATTTCGTCCCGTCAAGAGGGTTATTTGAAAATATCTGAGAACATGTTCATTAAATCACTGTTGCAGATTTCAAGTAGCCACTATACGAATGTCTATTTTTAATTTTGATTCACATCCATTGGTTATATTGTCTTTCAATTAATCATAGGGACATACGGGCATAATAATTAGTGAAAGGAATTTCTTTTTATGCCAATATTTAATAACAGCTCAGGCCGATTTTTGAACTGCAATGAATTATCCATTAGAAATGATGAGGGGGCTA
>NW_027110347.1:454381-460584 GCF_000696795.3 Halyomorpha halys
GAGACCAAGAGATACCAATACTTATAATATTCAGATGTTGAGACCAAGAGATACCAATACTTATAATATTCAGATGTTGAGACCAAGAGATACCACTACTTATAATATTCAGATGTTGAGACCAAGAGATATCACTACTGCTGCCGTTTTTCGATTTCAGGGGCTTTTCAAATATTTCACTATCTCAAAGTCTCTCCTTACCGTTTTAAGCTAATATTTCGAAAGAGGCCCTTGCTCTCCGGGGGTTTAGCGGATGTTGAGACCAAGAGATATCACTACTTATAATATTCAGATGTTGAGACCAAGAGATATCACTACTTATAACATTGAGATGGTATAAGTAGTATGAGATGGTATAAGTATAATATAACAAGAGATATCGCTACTTATAATATTCAGATGTTGAGACCAATAGATATCACTACTTTTTATTCTATTCTTTTGCTATTATTTTATTTTTTACACAAATGCTGGGGATATACGAAGTACAAAGAAGATCATTCTATAAAATATTCAGTGGCTGACGATAAAGACAAAATAAATAAGAATAATATATAACAGGCAATAATAAATGCTCGTTTTAATGTAAAGATCTGTGAGAAATTGAAATGTTGACTAATTTTCATTACAAAACATGTCTTCATTCAATTACTACCGTGTGGTCAACCAATCCTTTTTTGGTTGACCACACACCAGTCCTTATAACACTCTTTGTTGTGATGTAAAATTACCTGGACGAACGGAAACACTCTTACCACAAAAATCAAAACTTTTACAATACTTAATCTAAAAACAATTAGTCTGAAAATATCAAATCAATTTGAACTGAAAAAGTTTTTTTCTTTTTTTTTAGACCTCCTACCTGGTCATGTTTGACATACGGTGGGGGGAGGGGAGTGGACCTGTAGATAACTTACCACAGGTTATGTGTATCATCATCATAAATTTATCGTGAGTTATCATCATCATCATGATAGGGATCAAGTTTCCCATGAATTGGACTGCCACAGAAATAAAAGTCGACTCCACAGGCCGTATTCTAACGGGAGCTTTAATTTGCTTGGAAATATTGATAATAATGATATTGTTAACGAACCAGCAGTTTTGTGCAATAATAATTATAATCTAGAGTGTTTCGATAATTACTACAATAATTTTTATTTGGTAACTCAATTCTTTCTACAGTGTTATTTTTTATAATAGGATAATCTATAAGCAACCAAACATTGATTGCAGTCTAGTTCCAGCTTTTCGATAAAACCAAAAACGATGGAGATATGATCGTTTTTCAAATAGTTAAAAATTAATGTAAAATACATTTTCTTGTTGATTTGTTTTTATATTACAGCCGGACTTTAGATTTTAACCCATTCGTTGTTGAGCAGCCTAAGTTTAAGTAGGGACACTCAGTATCAATAAAACTGTATCTCATGTCCTGGCGCCTTCTCCCTATTACAGCCAATCATGAATTGAGAAGTGCGCTCTGTGTATTAACAACCCGGTGCATTAGGGCAGCAATGCCGAATAAAGAATTCGACATGGAACAATCTCACAAGAGGAGATCATAACACAAAAAAGTAATCCTTTCCTGCCAGACCCGCCCCACTAAGACCCCCGGGGAGCGATGGTCCAATACCACTTTTGAAATATATGTTAATATGAATATATTACGGGAAGAGGAGACTTTAAGATAGTTAAATCGAGCAATATTTAAAAAAGCGCTTTAAATTGAAAAACGGCATCAAACCCTTCACTCCCGCCCTCCATGGTAGCCTTACTTATCTGACTTTTTGAACAGACAGTTATAGCGAGTAGGTTGGTCGATGTACGACATGGCACAATCTTACAAGAGGAGATCATAACACAAAAAAAGCAATCCTTCCCTTGCAGACCCGCCCCACTACGGGCGGTCCGATATCACTTTTAAAATATTAGCTTAAAACGGGAACAGAAAACTCTAAAATAGTTAAATAAAGCAATATGTAAAAAGGTCTGTGTCTCTGTGTCACTTCTATGTCGTTCACATAACTAACTGACCTGCATACAGAAGCATACATAATGTGCATACAGTAGAGGTTTCATTCCTCGCGTGGGTCCCAGATAATCAAATATATCATCAACCAAGATCACAGATAAGATTAAACTTCAATTATAATATTCACTTCAAACGCGGTTGAAATCATCTATGATTCCCTGTGAAAGGCAGTGATTCGATCAGCTTATCCCATTTATTTATTTATCACATTTTAATGCAATGAATTTCTCTAACACATCTGCACTGTTCTCCTCAAATAGTTAATATACATGTGGATAAAAACAATATTAGAATAAAAATATTATATATAAAATATTAGGAAATAAACAATATTAGAATTTTATTTGGTAGTTCTAAGCTTCCTTTGTACTGGAGATGATTTGAAGGAAAATAATCTATAAAATCGCTACAAAGGAAGTGTTGAAATATCAGGAACATTAACGTCTGAAGCCGATGAAAAACGCTACGTCAGTTCTAGTTTATGGCAGCCAGTCCACAGATAGCGCTTCTTATCTCGAGTCTCAGTCTCGTGTTATCTCAGCGCTATATATTGGTCACTGGTCCCTGGTGACTTCAAATAATAAACTTACTGTCCATTCATAACTTCACATTAGCGTCTGCTGTCTTTGTGTGTGTCATGTATGTGAGTATTAAAAAAATAATAAGACCGAAAATTGAATGGCTGGAAAACAGAACATAAAATCGATATTCCGACCGATGAAAAGCCATATGTTGGTAAAGTTAAATTATATGGGCTGGTAGGCCACACATTTTATAATGCTCAGAACATATATGAATATGTATGTACACACATTGATTGAGGTCTAAACTCTTAATCACATTATATTTATACAATATCTGATACAACAGGATATCTGATAGTTATTATTAAATTTTATACTACTATAAACACAAAACATAATATATTTAATTTACAAAAAACTCATATTTTCTACTTTCTTTTAATATGGCTTTTAATAGTTAGTGTACGTTCGAGGTAGCTCTAATTTAATTTATTTAGGTATCTATCACGAATAATGTGAAGCCACCTTTGAACTTATCTTTATGTGACAAATTATTATTTTTTATTATTTTTAAAATTTAATAAGAGATGACCAAACTTTGGAATAGAGAGATATGGTTTGGAACAACATACTAGCAAAAATCCATATTTCGAAATATCTTTTTCACGTAGTACCAATCTAAGATTAAACTGTAAACATTAAAATGTAAAAATCAACAATCTTTAGAAGCCTGAAATTATTCTTTTTTTTTATAATACAATAAAATAACACGACTTCGTCAATAACAGCGATATAACATGTCATCTTCATGCCACAACAACATAATATGTCATAACCTTTAGTTAATGTTTCAAATTCATTTTCTTAATAACTGTAGTAAAGACATTCACAACACGTTGTTGCTGCTCCATTGCAGGAATACATCCCACTCAGGATATATATTTTAATATAATATATTTTAATTATATAATGTTCGCAACTGTGCTAAATGGATTTTATTGTAGTAAAATAGGTGTATGTAAAGCTATTTTATTTTTATTCTGAATAAATCTTAATTAAAATAAAACTGTTTTCATACTTATTTATTTATATGATAATAATTAACTATGGTATAGCTTCGATGGCAATTATTTCAAAATCTCTGCCAGTTTCAAAACTTGTCCGTATAGTTTAGAAACTGGCTACAAATTTGTGTAGTTGAATATTTAGAAGGCGCCTCAGAGACATTTGTAGCCTTGAGAAATGGGCGAGGGTAAAAGAAGACAAAAGAGCTGCTATTTTCTTTTCTACTCCTCTCTCCTTCTTCTACTCCTCTCTCCTTCTTCTACTCCTCTCTCCTTCTACTCCTCTCTCCTTCTACTCCTCTCTCCTTCTACTCCTCTCTCCTTCTACTCCTCTCTTCTTCTACTCCTCTCTCCTTCTTCTACTCCTCTCTCCTTCTACTCTTTAAAGGATAAATATTGAGGAGTTGTCCTGAGCAACTTCACCTTCAGCGCTACAACCAGTCTAAAGCAGTAGCTATTGTCTTGTCTCTTTTTAAACTTATCTTGTTGAATAATTGATAAACCTTATTCGGAAAACAAGTGCTAAAGTTTTAAGTTCTTATTTTATAAAAATCTTTTCCTTAAACTGTATAACTAAACTCTTCTAAAGATATAAGATTCAACAGAGCTATGTGGCAAAATATCGTCTCTTCTCTTTCTGTCATATGTGTGAAAATTCTTTTTATGAATTGTGTTTCGTTTAAAAAAGAGGCAAACAGGAGGTGGCTCCTTGCAATTCACACAGTTCTCTAATAGCAATTAATACGAATATACCTAAGTATTAATACACACAGTTCTCTAATAGCAATTAATACAAATATACCTAAGTATGACTAGCGCCCTATGTGGCCAAAACAATAATAAACAACTTACTAGGCCTAAGGTAAAAGTGGGATTTTTTTTTTTTTAAGCGAATCTTTTCTTGCCTTGTTTAATGAACCTCACCATGCACGATTAGATCATAGAACCAAGTGTCACTCCGGCAATAGAAGAGAGGGCTGTGGATGAGAAGGAGAAGGAATAAGGGAGTAGCTCACCTCTTTCAATATCTTTTTCTTCTTAATCATCATCGCCACTATCAACCGCTTCAATCATCATCGCCAGCATCAACCGCCTCAATCATCATCGCCACCATCAACCGCTTCAATTACGATAGATCCTAAATCGCAATACATTAACCCCTTCTAACAAAAAAAAATATTTTCATTTGGCTCCCCCTACAACCATGTGTAAATTAGTTAATAGATTTTTCAGTCAATTTATGTTCCATTTTCTTTATAATTAATTTTCAAATACATTCCACGTGCTAAAAAAAACTTTTTTTGAAACAATTTATTTATAGATTGCTTGATGTTGTAATGGATTTTGTTATTCTTCTATAGGTATGAAAAGTATACAAAAACAAAATAGCCATCACCACGAAATTTCCGGCAAGGAAAATAATATATTTTATCAAGCTACGGCTCACTTGATAAAAAAAGAAAAATATGAAAAAAAAACATAGCTGGGCGAATGAACAGGAAGCGGTGGGAAGGAGAGGGAACAGGGCTGCCACCGGCAAGGTAATGTGTATAAATAAAGAAGAAGGCGTCGCGATCCCATGTCGACACACAAACATTGGGCGGATAATTCTTATATCAAACAGTAGATCTTCAAACACAAACAGTTTCCTCCAAGCGTTCCTTGTCCCCTGTTTTCTCTGGAAAAGCTAAAGCAAACAGAGCTTGGTCGGGTCTTCTTGATGCTACAATCAAATCCTCACTTATGGTCGAGTGTTTTCTACTTGGGATATTGTCCCTCAGCCATCGACACCTCTATATACAATATCTTTGTCTAGCCTAGAGCTCAGTTAGCAAAGTGTCTATAATATGTGAATAGTGGTTGGTAGATTGGAGGATCAATTTAACTAAGTAATACATATAACATTTGATGTAGTAATTGATAGATTAGAGGAGTAAATTAACTAAGTTATTAGATCTAATCATTAGGAATTAGGAATGTACATATTCCATATAATAAAATTTTAACTGTCTAAAAAAAATAGTTCCAGAAGTATTTCAACTTTCAGTATTAATTGATATAACTATAGCATTTTAGTGATCTCTTGATTGTAGCGTTTTAAGGTATTACAGGCTTTTCGCACTAGAAAAATGACTGTCCCATTAATTTTCTATGGACCCATACTTCTTATAAAATAGTGAATTGAAAAAAACTAAGGTAATGGTGATCAAGTTTTATATTGTTTATGAGTTTTATTATTTTTTTTTTTAAGTCAAAGTGATTATTAACTATAACTAGTAAAGAGTGCATCAAGACACAAGCTACTAGCTATAAAGAATACATCAAAACTCTAGCTTTAAGGAGTGTATGAAACACTAGGTATAAAGTGTGCAACAAAATACTAGGAATGTATCAAGATAGCTATAAACATTCGGGTACTTAGCACCCCCATATCGGTGAGCTGCCATCAGTACCCCCTTATCGGTTAGATACCCTCAGTCCTCCTTCTTCGATGAGCTGCATTCAATACCCCCATATCGATGAGTTGCCTCCAGTATCCCCATATCGATGAGCTGCCTTCAGTACCCCCATATCGATGAG
>NW_027110347.1:461594-467485 GCF_000696795.3 Halyomorpha halys
ATAATGTTAAGTTACATACAATATAGATGTGTATGTTAAGTATATAAATGTTTTGATCAGATTAAAGTAATAACTTTCCACTAATAATATTACAGTTTAAGAGCTTGGCATTGGAATCCAACTTCCTGGGGCAGCTCAATGCACAAGAGCTTGGTATTGGTACCCAACTTCCAGGGGCAGCTCAATGCACAAAAGCTTAGCATTAGAATCCGATTTTCAGAGAAGCTCAATGGACAAGAGCTTGGCATTGGGACCCAATTTCCAGAGCAGCTCAATGGACAAGAGCTTGAGCATTAGAATCCGATTTTCAGAGAAGCTCAATGGACAAGAGCTTGGCATTGGGACCCAATTTCCAGAGCAGCTCAATGGACAAGAGCTTGACATTGGGACCCAATTTCCAGAGCAGCTCAATGCACACGTAGAAACCTTGCTTAAATCATATCAGACCTGTTGCAGTTTTGCTCGATTGTCGTGCTGAAGAAGACATACAATTCGACCTGTGGTGTTTTAATTAACTAACAATATGTGATGACGTATCGGACTACTTTTTCAATTTGTTTGACAAATGATATTTTTACAAGGAGCTCTAATTTTTTATAACGATTCCTCCCTCTCGATTAAAAAGGGTTATTTTGTATTAACTATAAAAATAAAACTAGTTGAATTAATAATTAGTTGAATCTCTAATGGATGCAACAGCCGTGTAGGCTCTCGGTTCGGAACGTTGTGGGTCGATTCCCACTTGGGGCAGTTAATATTTATTTGTCGGCGGTCCCGTAAAAAGAATATTGACACTGCCACCTGGTTAGTACATGAGGGCAACTCTGGTAGCCACCAAGGGAGGGGGGGTTGGACAAAAGAACCGATCGTCCAACTTGCCGGACTAGTTCCCCCCCCCCAAATACCAAAACCAATATCGGACTAGTCCCCCCCAAATACTAATACCAATACCAATAGAATGACTAGTAACTAAACATAGAGATGGTATAGATAACCATCGATATAACAGCTAGCTCTAGATATTTATAATTTAATTCACTGAAGCCGAGCAAATAGAATTCATAATTGAAATGGTGGAGATGGAAGCACGGTCGAATGCACTTCTAATAATGCCTAATTCGATGGGACGAACCGTCGCAGATTTATCACAGAATGTTTAAACGTTTTGTCTAAATTCATTTCCTCTTTTCTCTATCCCTCCGACTAAAAATTTTCTCATTTTATTCTGACAAAGCATACGATAAATAGATTTTTTAATGATATTTATATTGAATGTGTATTAATTTTGAGGATCGGAATTGTTTTTAGATATTGATAAGTTTAAAAGATTTAATTTAAAACCCTATTTTCAATTTTCTTACTTTTTATTTATGGTAATATATATATATAATATCTGCTGTATGACCACTAAAACAAGCCGTCATATTGGCAAGCGGTTAAATTCATTGAATTATTAAATTATTATGAATATGAGTTCTGTCGCAGAAAGGATTTGGATTGAAGTCAAGTTTTTAGAAATTTACAAGTACTCCCACTGTGATAAACAAAAGATGGATATGCACTCATCTAATGGAGTTCACTGCTTACCCAAATAATAACTATTTTATACCCAAGTATGCACCGGCTACCAACCGACTACCAAGTATGCACATCGGTGCAGATGTGGCAAAATACATCAATATATTTAAACTACCCTCATGATTACAACCATAGATGCTGGTAGACATAATTTGCTTTCAATCGGTTGCAAAAGAAAGATAAGGCAGCCCGGGCTTACCTTTCAAAGGTTTAGTCTCCTTTAAGGAAAAAATATCTGATTTATTTTTAACGGGACCATTCTCCAATGTAGCTAACATTTTTATGGTTATGATCATGAGTATAAATTACTTTAGGAGGCTAAAGGAAGAAATGCGAATGTGACGTTTTCAACAATCTTAACTTGGGTCTGGGTATTCAATCTAAAACACGAACGAATTGTAAGTGATAACCTCAATAGTTTGCCGATTCTAAATGTTTTGTCAATCTCAGAAATTAAATTTACTTGCATATAGAATGGTCTAAGTCAGATCTTTGAAACAAAGTAAAAGCAGAACTTGGAAATTCAATTTTACTTCCTAATTACCTTTAATTAAAGCTCTTTATATTTTGGTTAAGAATTTGATATTCTTCAGAACAGTAATGTATTTGTTGTAATATCTTAGAAGAACAGTTAAAAAAAAATGATATATTTTATGTTTTAAAAATGACTTAAAACATAAAAAAAAATATATTATTCTATATCGAATAGAGATGTGATATTAAGAAAATGAAAAGTTTATCAAATCGTCTGTGAAAGAAACCAAATCAGTATCTTTTGATATTTAATGGGTAGTACACCAAGAACACATGTTGCCTAGTGAATACTGGAGGTGAGAAGGACACCAAGCGCATACTTTGCCTAGCGAATACTAGAGGTGAGAAGAAAACCAAGAGCACACTTTGGCTAGTGAATAGTGGAGGTGAGAAGGACACTAAGAACACACTTTGCCTAGTAAATACTAGAGGTGAGACGGACACTAAGAACACACTTTGCCTAGTGGATACAGGAGAAAAGAAGCAGAACCTGTGGGCAACCTTTAAGGCCTTGGTTTTACACCTGAGTTTACTGCTCCCTAAAATTGGGCAATAGGTGGCTGTAAACCTTTCGCTGAGTTAGTGCCTTCTCTATCGATTCTCTCATTTGGTGCGTTTGGGCCTCTACTGATTCTTTCGGTAACTTGTTCATTTCTTAGCGGCTATTTATTTTTACGAATTATTAAACATCAGTGTAGTTATCAATAGAAATTTAAAATTATAACTAATTTTACAATGTCGTCAATATTGAAGCCTAAATTAAGTTCACGTAGAAGCAGACAGATAAAACTTCTTATTTGAAGAAATAATTGATTTTGAACCGTTAGATTTTCATCTAGAAGAAATATTATAGGCTATAGGCCATATAAAATATCTGAATAAAAATATCTAAGAATCACCATATTGATAGACATTTTTTCAAATATTTTTAGTCAGAAATAGAGATCTTTACTGATATCGCCTTTATTGTTCGAATATTGCTATAAACTCCAATTATTTGTTGAGTTTCCACTATTTTAGTTCTTTGCCACTCTTCGTTTGTTTCTATGAATTGCATACTAAAATATAAGCGACATTACTAAATATAAGCAACATCATTGAATGATGTTTCTGTTTGTGCACAATACTACATTTTTTAAAATGTAGAACCAATGCAATCAGCAAATCCGATGATAGGCTGTGCCTCACCTAACTCCTCACCGAGTTACATCAGTACTGCCAGGTTAGGCTGTATCTCACTTAACTCCTAACCAAGTTACGTCTGAACTGCCAGACTACACTCTGCCTCACCTAACTTCTCACCGAGTTAGATCAGAATTGCCAGGCTAGGCTATGCCTCACCGATTTACATCAGAACTGTCGGGCTAGGCTATGCCTCATCCAATTCCTTACCGAGTTATGTTAGGAATATAATTAATGTAGGAATGTGAATTGATTGGGTGTAGTGATTTTGTGTCGGTTATCGATGGTCGAGAGGTTTTTCGAAGATACGAGATAGTCAGTGTGTGTTAAGTGTTTTGTTTGATTGTTATTGTTAGGTTAAGAGATTATTGAGAGTTCACAATTATGTCAATAATTATAATTTAAGAAGTGTTTTTCAAAGTCAATACTTTTTTATTTAATTACACACCAAAGTTTTACAATATTGGGATGTCCATGTAATTTGCCCTGTTACCGTTTGTAAGTTACGGCTGTAATTTGTTGCACTCGGAGTGCGTAGGTGTGAAGGGTCTTATTACAAATATGAGTTCGTTAAAAGCAAAGACCGGATTTTTATGCAGTAAATCCGAAAAAAATGCAGTAAAAAGCCTAAAATGTATAAAATTTTGCAAGACAAACCCAAAATGTTTATAAAACACGTAAGGCCAAAAATAATCAACCCAACTTCTAAAAACTACCCCAATTGTATGTTTTAGAAAAATTGTATATTTTTTTCTAAAACTTAAACTAATTTTACACAGCATATTCTTCCGCTTATCATTTTGTAAATAAACAAATGAATGACTAAAAATAAAATAAAACAAATTTCAATAGTTAAAAATATATCGCTATATTTATATTGTTCATACCAGTAGATTTTCATTTAAAACAATATAGGTAGGTAAAATAATATAATAATATAAATAATATTGATAACATATGATAACATCATAAAAAAGACAGAATGAAGAATGACGTTCTCTATAACAGGCTTATTCTAGAGAGACTTTTTCATTGTCAGCTGAAACCATTAAGTAACACTAAGCTTATAAAATGCAATACTAAGCTTATAATATGCAATACTAACCTTATAACATGTAATCAGCTATGGAAAAAAATATACAATTCCTCCCAAGCCAAATTACCAATGTCCAAAGTCCAGCCTCTAGTGATGATGTTTTTTCAGCTGGTTCACAAATTCGGCAGCCCAAGTCCAAATAAGTGTTTTGATAAATAATTATAAGTTTCTGTCTAAGGGCTAATTTAGGACGTCTGTGGGGTATAGAATATCAAGAGGCTAAATAAAATAAAGTACTACTCGTATAATGATATAGGGATATGGAATAATCAAAATGTTATATTGTGCATAAAATATATAAATGGCTCTGGAATAAAGCCCTTACTGTATTCAGGGGGGATTGGGGGAAGAGGATTTTATTCAGGAAATAGGTTGGTCGACACGGGTTTACCTCTGACGTGGAAATCTCGTCACGGGGGGAGAACATATCGTGAATATTGTCTCTGCCGAAGGGGAGGAGGAGGAAATCGAATTTTTACTGTGAATTTAAAATTAGAGCTGTCTCTGTTCCAACACAACCAGAGATAGATGAATTGAAAAGGAATTTGGTTAACAAAATAACATCGGCTAGTTTTCAAATAGCTTTGAAATAAATAAGTGATTGTTCGAGTATACTAAGAAAACAATAATTGTATTTAAAATATTAAAAGAATGCAGAGATTGCTTTGGGTGACGGAATGCGGTCTGAAATCTACTGAAGCATATTTCCCTTCTTCGCTGAGATACAACAATTGATATAATATCACTCAAAAAGGAATGCTACTTTTTACTAATCTGAATATTTTGTTACTGCTCACGCTTAAAATTACAATCCTCGACACTTTGCAATTTTAATTCCCGTCTTAGCCTAGACGTATTAAATCATTATTTTAATGTTACATATTTTTAACATTCATCGTCATCCTTAATTTTGATTTCGGTATGTGTAAACGCTACCTTGCTAATTTGTCAATGCATTTGTATACTAGAAGCCATTCTATGCTTTAGAATATTTTATTAATAATTACTAAGTAGTAATTTCTTATCACCACCAATCCGGTCAAAACACCACCGCATCAAAATCAAGCGGCTTTCGCTAGTTCATTTTATCAAGTGACTGATCCTCAATATTCGGCCAAGTTCCAAACAATATCTATAAAGCTTATGCTAGTAAACTTGTGATTTCAGCAAAAAAATCATTATTTTTGTTATGACAGACGTCGAATAACTTTTTTACAACAATACTTCATCAGCCAGTGACATCTGAACCATCTGAGCATAGCCAAGGATTTGGACTTAGTCGGTTAAAGATGGTTCTTGGATACTCTAGCCACTTTTTCAACATATGTAAATAATTTCCATGGCCAGTTTTACCAAGCGTTTAATCTTTGTTGGAATATCAATGCTTATCATTGGCTAGTACAGGAATTGTAACAAACTGGTTTGAAATGCACAGAGATATAATGCATTCCATCAGGTTCCATCTGGAAAATATTCTTGATTCCCTGGATTCTCTTGCCGA
>NW_027110347.1:468489-468905 GCF_000696795.3 Halyomorpha halys
CCCTGAGGAACACCTTGTAACAGAAGCAGGGGAGAGGAAAGAGGTTTGTTCCGCATGACGACTGTTTGGGAAAGATGGGACAGGAAGGAGAGGAACCACTTTAGGACACTATTTGACATGGAAAGGTTTTGAAGTTTATTAAGGAGGATCTTATGGGTAACTGTGTCAAATGCTTTAGAAAAATAAAAAATAACTAAAATTGTTATTTGCTGATTGTCTATAGCAGATTGGATGTATTGGGAAATTTTCAATAAAGCGGATTGTGTGGAATGTTGGGAGCGAAAACCGGATTGGATAGGATTAAGGCGAGCTTTTTGCTCAAGAAAATTATTAAGTTGGGAGTGAACTAATCTTTCTAGTGGCTTGACCAAATTGGATAGAATGGATATTGGCCTAAAGTCGGAAACTGAAAAAGG
>NW_027110347.1:469110-472682 GCF_000696795.3 Halyomorpha halys
TGTGTCAAATGACATATTATCAAGATGTGTGTCAAATGACATATTATCAAGATATGTGTCAAATGAATTTCTCTTCGCCATAGTTTTCTGTATTCTATTCTCTTATTCTTTAAATTTTGACAATATTTTTTAAATATACTATACAATACTTTAAAATATTTTATTTATCCAATTTCTACTCTGTAAAAATTAAGCAAAATATCTAATTTACATCTATACAGATGGTAGTTGTTTCTAGTGCAATAAAGTAATTTAAAAAAAAAGGAACGACAATCACAGGATATGATTTAACGTTAAATCATTTTTTACTTGAAAATGTAAAATGCTATTGATGATTGATTAATAATTGTATTGAAAATCCGAATCCTATTTTTTTGGTGTTTAAAGTTGTGCTCGTTATAATCAAATTGATTTTTAAATTTGACCGTAAGGCCTTCATACAAATAAATTTAAATAGTAAGTCATGTAATGGATCTTGTGTATCCTTTAGGGACATTGTTTTAAAATGTGATAATTTTGTTTTTTACATATAGGTCAACCTAAAAATCACTGTGTAATAATCTGAATGAAAGTTCCATTTACATACTTTTGATTTCTATAATGTTTGTATATGTTTTATTATACAATATAAGTATTTTTTATTATTTAATATTTATTAAAAACATTAGTTATGTCATGAAAATGGTTTCTACAAAACCAACAAATTGGAACTTCATTATGTACACGTAGGTGTGAACATTTCCCTTAGCATAAACTAAGAAGGGAATAGAAGGCGATGCGAGAGATTTCTTCCTGTAAATATTGAAGGAGGTAGTGCAAGGTTGATAACAAATTGATTCCTTGATTTCTCGAAGGAATAACCGGACAAATTGTGGCCACTGTTGAACTGCTCCCTCTTCGCAATGACAGCTTCAACTTATGTTCTGTCCAATGAAGCAGCGAGGCGTTGCCAATATAGTTCCTTCCATATCTTGCAACATTCAACCTTATCCAACCTTCAACCAAAATCAATCCCTGTTTCCTTTCTGTTATTTTGTTAGTAGAAAAATGAGAACATTACATAATTTTTATTTTCAATTATACCAATTTATATAATATTCAAAAGTTTTGATCTAAATAAATCGATTATTTGCAACCAAAACATAAAACGTAAAAACACCAATAAATCAACTGTACTAAAGGAGTTTATGGAAATTAAAAACAATATTATAGGGAAATATTATTTAAATATTCAAAAATCCTTTTTGTTTTGAACAAATAATAACTTACGCTATTGATTTATACACATCCCACTAATAAACACTAATAAAAATAAAACAAGCTACCAGTTCAAGCATTCTTTGTAAAACCACTTGGAACAGGAAGTGTTTAAAATCAATTAACTTGTGATCATGAGGAATGTCTCCAGAAAGGGAGTAGTTTTAGGGATTCAAAGTCCATAAAGGGGGGGGCGGTAAGGTTTCAAAGTCCATAAAGGGTGTGGCGGAAGGGGTTCAAAGTCCATAAGTAATGGGACAGTAAGGGTGCAAAGAGCTGCCATGCGGCAATAAAATATATTAAATGTAAATTGGGTATATATATAATCTTAGGTTAAGATAAATGTATATACTGTATGTGTTTGTAAAATAAATAAAATTGGAGGTAAGAAAAAAAAAGGTGCAGGTATTGGGGTTTAATTGCTGCCTAGACTATGTCATACGAGGGTAATAATTATTAGTTAATAATTAAAGATTAATAGTTAATGAAATAGAAAAATATAGAATATACATTAAAAAATTGCGCTATCAAAACTGCGAATTTTCGACTGTCAAATTTTAAAAAAATTCAATAAAACTTACCAATAAATATTATTATATTTAAAAGATAAATTGAACAAAGAAAACTACGAATAATAGCATAATACCACAAACAAAAATACATATATTTCCATATAAACAAAAAGTAGTATAAAATCACTTATTGCACTAATTACAAAAGTAATTACTGATCAAAAATTTAAACATTACTGAAAAAAGTATCAAATTTTAAATATATACAAGTTTGAATTTTTAAAATTATGAATGAATAGTTTGAATATTAAGATATATAATTTGAATGGATAGTATGAACAATCAATTGCACGATGAAATATAATCTCAATCAAGAAACTCAAGGAGAAAAAGGATAAAAGGGATCTAAGTAGATGGGGTACTAAGAGTACACAATCTGAAAAGAAATATCAGTAATAAATTTTGGCAAAACCTGTTTTTATTTCACTATTTATTTCTTTAGTTTGTAAATTAAATTAAATGTTTGAATAAAATTAAACATCCCTATCTTATAAAGTAGTATTTTGTTGTTACTAGTGTTATAAAGAAGTATTTTGTTTTTACTAGTGATATAAAAAGTATTTTGTTATTACTAGTTTTATAAAGAAGTATTTTGTTATTACTAGTGATATAAAAAGTATTTTGTTATTACTAGTTTTATTAAGTAGTATTTTGTTATTACTAGTGTTAAAAAAAAGTATTTTGTCAAAAATATAATAATGACTGAGATAACATGTACTCTGATCTGGCTGGAATGAAAATGTTTTGTTAGAGAGCATCGTCATTATACATGATTTATAGACGGCCAAAAGACTAAAAAATACATTGATGGTAATTTAATGGTTTACATGTTTAGTAAATCATGGCGTTAGCGAACTTAATTTGTATTTATCTACTCTCCTAAATTTTCTTTAGCAATCATTGTAACATTCCAATAAATGGTTTTCGAAATTGATGATAAAATTTATGTATTTTGGTTACGGTCATGATATAACTAATGGCCGATATCGGAACTCTCGAAACTCACACTTCTTCTGTTTCTTAATTAATCCCCAACTTGGTCTTTCTCTTGTTTAGCCCACAATTATATTTGTATAATTTAGCAATTCTTCCTCCTTGTGACTCCCCTGCCAGCGTTTCCTAAGTAATTTTTTAAAATTTTAAAAAACGAATTAATTGTGTCATGATGTTTAAAATGGGGAAATTAAGTCTCGAAACTACCAGGATCCAATAAAAAAATTAGTGAGGGGCCAATGAAGGAAGGTAAAATTCACTACTTGTGAATGTAACAATAATATTAGCTGTGTAAACTTCATAGCACCAAAAATGACATTTCGTAGATTAAATTAGAAATACCACTTCATTTAATCAGGTCTATAATATCAAAACAAAAACAATTAGGTTTGGGTAAGAGCGATGGAGATGAGATTTCGATTCAGACGGGAATTGAAGAATAACGGAATAAATCAAACCAAAATTACTGCCTGATCTGTATCTTTGCAAATTATGGCTTTAGGTTGACGATACGTTAGCATATAGTCTCATCTTCTGTCACACAGCTCACACCAACAGCTTTCTTCTTTACCTTCTTAATTTTAAAATGTTAAAATTGTTAACATTTTTTATTCTTAGTTATCTATCACGTTATTGTCCGAGAACAATAAATCACATATTTATTTATTTCCTCTTACATTACCTTTCCACAATGAAAAGGTTGTAATGGGTTTAGGCTTATACTAGACATTGTGCTGGTATTATACTAGG
>NW_027110347.1:474517-474827 GCF_000696795.3 Halyomorpha halys
AGCAGTGATGTAATCTGTAGGTGGTATACAGTGAGGTCCAAGCAGTGATGTAATATGTGGGTGGTATACAGTGAGGTCCAAGCAGTGATTTAATATGTGGGTGGTATGCAGTGAGGTCCAAGCAGTGATGTAATCAGTAGGAGGTATGCAATGAGGTCCAGGCAGTGATGTAATCTGTAGGTGGTATACAGTGAGGTCCAAGCAGTGATGTAAACTGTGGGTGGTATACAGTGAGGTCCAAGCAGTGATGTAATCTGTGGGTGGTATGCAGTGAGGTCCAAGCAGTGATGTAATCAGTAGGAGGTATGCA
>NW_027110347.1:474897-476429 GCF_000696795.3 Halyomorpha halys
CTTCCTATTGCGTTGACAAGTTTCAGTGGTTTTTATAGCAAACCAATGTTTCTCAGTGTCTACAACTACGCATAGATTCAAGCTAAAATCTATTTGAAAATATTTGTAGTGTTGAAATGATCAACACATAGCAGGTCACATTTAAATGTGGTGGGTGGATTTCCAAATTTTATGCTTAGCAGCCTTTAGCATTCCGTTTCTGCAACACAGGAGATTCATGGGAATGTAGTTTAACCTAATTAAGAATAGTTTTGAATAACTCCCCAGTTCCGCAAATCCCTCTTCTAATTGTGTCCAGACGCTAAGGAAGTATTTCCTAAATATTCACTTACGGTTTTCACTTACCAGCGGTTCAACTCTTCAATAGCATCTTCTTCCATCATTTTTTGCCATTCCCTGGGTCCATCGGCAGTATTCTTACAAATATTTTCAGGCAGACTGACTGAGTCTTTTTGTGCAAGGAGGTCTCCTCTTCCTCTTAACTACGACCACCTCCGGCAGAGCCATCTCGTGGCCAACCTGCGCTATGATGCTTGTAAACTGATAAACAATCGATGTGATATCCTTTACTTCCAAACCCTTATTCCAAGGGTTAGCCAAACCAATTTTTCTTGGTGAAATAGGCGATTGCTAAAAAGCAAAGAATGAACGGGACAATCACACAAACTCAACATCAAGCCACTATGATTGAATAAAAAAAACTTGGAATTTTTAAGATTAAAATTTTGCTATTATTATTAACTCAATTGTATTTACCCCTCTTTAATTACTAAGGTCCAAAAATTGGAAAAAAATGAAAATATGTTATCAATTTTCATATTTTATTTTTCTTCTCATATTTTAAAACATAATAAATAAAACTGTGAAAAATGGCAGACACATTCTAGCGATATTACTCGGGCCGAAGATGACCTATCGTTGGGGCGAGGGCCAGATATGTTTGGCGGGCCCCATCTAGAGATGTAATTTCGGTGGCTTCCAAGATCCATAGCTCTTGCCCATTCTTAATACCTAGCGAGTGCAGCAAATCATTCTAGTCGCACATCAGTCAGCTTGTCTTTTAATTTATCAGTTAAGTTACAGCGAAAAGAGACTTGATAAAAAAAAAAGATAAAAGGTCGACAAGAACGCTCTGTGACCAACTAAACGAGACTAACTTTGTTAGGTCTGGTTCTTCTACATATTCATTCGAATCTCATCCGATATGGCCCTCCTCTGTAACACCTGACTATAACATACTGTCTAGGTATTTAGTTGAGATGCCAGGTCATATATATATATACATATAGACAGTACATAGCTCTGAAACAAAATATAAGATAAAATCCCCCAAGAAGAATAAATGTCGACCAATACTTCCTAGTATTTGCGCGGGTAAAAAAGTGAGGGGGAAATGTTTGAAAATGGCTAAACTTTAAATAATAAAAGCCCGAAACGTTATAAAAATATATAAGTAAATAATATATAAATATAAATATATTTAATTGCACTAACATTTTTGTGAAAAATTCTTAGTGCAGTCAGTAGATTGA
>NW_027110347.1:478229-479183 GCF_000696795.3 Halyomorpha halys
CTTGAATAATGGTGAACAATTGATCCATTATCAGTATTTTATGTAAATTCCTTTAATAATTCAAATAAATGTAATATTCAATTCAAATATTGAAACCAGGCATCTGCTGACTTTAATTCTTTCTTCCTTATGTAATGAGTATAAAATGTAATCAGTAGCTCTTATATTACGTGGTTGACAAACTTCTTTTAATTTCACTCTTTCATTGGAGTTAAAATAGATTAAATTTTCTCATATAAAACATGAATTAAAATTGCATAACAAAAAATGACATTAGAAGAAGATAACTGAGGGATAGTGATTATCCACCATGACTGACTAATCATAGCTACTCATTTGAATAGGGCCTTCTATTAAGATGCAAATATCTCATGCAAATTGCTACAATTATTCAGGATTAATAACTTGTGAAAAGATGCATGTATGCATTTGGTGTTACCAGCAGCAACAGCACTCGTCTCCAAATTACGATAATAAATATCTTCTGATTGTTCCTATTTCCTTAAAGTGTAAAACGAATAAATAATAAAAAAAAAATCTTACGATTTTCTTCACTACACACACACACACACACACACACATAGGAGCACAAATAAATTTAAATTTAAATTTATAGGAGACATTAATTAGTAATGAAGTTCTAATCGCAATGGAAATGACGTGAAAGAAATTTTATGGAAGAAGTTTTTATCCAATCAAAACTTCTTTCTTGCAGGGAGTTAGAACTCCTCCTCTATTACTGAACAACCACTAGCGACCCAGTTCCAGCCAGCTTTACCTTTCTGGGGTAATGCCTCCTTAATTTTCCGCTACCTACCTATTTTTTTCTACCAATTCTGATCTATTATTAAACATCAACCTATGCCATAAAAAAAACAAAAACGAATTGATGAATCCTGAGGAATTCTTTTAAAATTTAGAATTAATTATCATGTCGCAGCTCTAGTCACAGTT
>NW_027110347.1:480816-488746 GCF_000696795.3 Halyomorpha halys
GTTTAAAGATTTCTGGTACATCATAAAGATACCTCATAAATGTTTAAAGATTTCTGGTACATCATAACAATATCTCATAAATGTTTAAAGATTTCTAGGACATGATAACAATATCTCATAAATGTTGACCCCGTATTCATATAGTTGTGAATACTCTTCCTTCTTTGACACTATTATATAAACCTGGACCCTTCTTTGAAAAATGTACTGGAGCTCAAACAAGAAAACTTCATGTGTTACTATCAGCAGTTTATAATAAGAGGATATAATTGTTACTATCAGCTGTCTCTATTAGGATATAATTGTTACCATCAGCAGTTTATACCAGGATGTATATGTTACTATCAGCAGTCTATACTAAGAAATAATTCTTACTGAAAGTAGTCTATACTATTTAACAATTTAAAACTAGATAGTTTTAGTAGTGGAAGGTAACCTAGTTCCTTGTATTTACTTACAAACTTGATTGATTTGTGGTGTAAGACTTATCTTTGCATATTTTACTTATTAATAAAATAAATTATGTATTGTAAATATGGTAAATATAAAAAATATCGGTATATATTAAGTGTATTTCCATTTGTTGACAAATTGCCCCCCGTATCATGAGAACCGAATCCGATAAGTGTCGAAGCAAAGCGATATTAGCCGACATCAGTTGTATTAATTTCTGTCTGTACCCTCGGGATTGGACCCTAAACTGTTTGTTATATGAAACCCAAAACCTTTTGCTTAGAGCTGGACACCTATCGTCCCAGTAGGAGGTATAGTTTTTTAATATAATTAAATATCCAGTGACGTTTTTGTTTTATTGTTTTATTCTAACGAATGTGGATAGCCCAGCTTGTTGTTAGTTTTTTTATTAGTTTATATAAACGATCTTTAACTAACCATTTTTGTAAAATTACTACAATTGATTATATATTTCATGTATTTCACAGGCTAACTCTATTTGTACGGGGGTTGCCCCATAAACAAATAAATAAATTTTTATTATTATAATTATATCAAATGTATAATTCGACTAAAATGTTGATAGAAGCAAGCCAGAAAAGAGAAGTGAAATGAACGAAATAGAAAGAAAAACTTCTTCTAAATAGCGAACAGAGCTGAACTAGAATTTATCCAAACAGGTAACATTCTGAGCGTAGTAGCTATCTTATAGTCGTTTTCTAATTTAGTTGGTGCTTCATGTAAATTACTTAGACAAGTGTCTATTGATACACTAAACTAAATAATTATAATATGTGTAACAGTAATAATAGTAGGTTATTGACTAATGATAATATTTGGCAAAAGCATAATGGCCGTAATGGTTTGAAGATAAAAACGTTTTGAGGCTATATGGATATTTTAGTTATATATGAATAGTATATATATAAATACACACAGGTGATGGATCGGATTTGTTATATTAAAGCCGAAAAGCAATGAAGCAATATTTGACGACGGAACTGAACCGCAGCCAACACGATGAAAGGTAGACGTCAAAGAGAATAGAAGCTAGATATAAACATTGGACAGCCACCACGCGCTCTGAAATAAAACAAGGGACCAGTACAATGGGCGGGATCAATGGCAGCTGTTTGATTGGCTGGCGGCAATACTTTTGTCTTCTCCTCTCTCTTCTCTGATTTATCCGGGTCTCTTTTTTGTCTTTCTGTTCGTCCTGTCCACAGCATGTCCTTAATAAGGCAAACCAGTGGATGATTATTCACGGTTCCATTACAATAGCATAGAGGAAATGAAGCTAATGCTTTTGGAAGCAAGGCAGTTCTACCAGGAATGTGAAACAACTCCTCAATTATATTTTTAGCTTGTTAGCTGAAAATATTTTATTTTAATCCCGAATACTTTTCTTTATTTTATGAATGAATTTCAAGGTACAAGATACAGCTCTGATATACTTACAAAAATTCAAATTTACTTAGAATAGGCCAGTTAGGTGAAGTATCAATGAGAAGTTGAATACGTGTTGCAAAATCGTTAATACCCAATGGTCTTAGTAATGATATTTCTCCCGTAGTCATATCACGACCGAAAATCGCAGAAAAAACGCATATAATGATTAAAACTACACTTATTTCAGGTTTGGTGATTTTTTTTTTTTTACTCTTCTTTGTCTCAGTAATGACTCTTACAGTAATGAATCTTGATGATTGCATGTTGGAGTATCTTTTCTATTGGTCTCGATAAGTAGGAATAAAATCGTCTTTTGAACCAAGTAACAAGTGAGCAGGACACTGGCAAATATTAGTTGGATAGTTTTTATTAATATTGGAAACATTTTGAATATACTTTGCTGCGTTACTTTTGGTTACCCTTTTGGACGCTCCGAAAGCTTGTTAGCTTCTGCACTGAGGTCGTCAGTAAAAACAGTAAAATGGTTTAGAATTTGTTAAAATTGGTTTGAACGATATAACTGGAAGAAGATTCTGGAGGAGACAGGAGAAAATTTGACCTGATTGGAGAGATAGAACCGGGGGGGGGATAGGACTCAATAGCTCCCCCTCCCCTCATATTACCGAATTCCTCCATTCACATTTAGAGCCTGGACGCTTCGGATTGTCCTCTTCCCGATGCCACGCAATTTTTACATCCATCCTGCGACCAGAGTACAAAAAATCTTTTCAAAATTAAAAAAAAGGATTATTATAAAAACTATTATAATACATTTTTTCTGTGGCATTTAAAGGCTTTCACCCCTTAATTGGCTGAAAGGGTTTAGTGTTACCGACGACACCTAAGGATATAGATATAGATTTGAGATTCAATTGCTCTGCGAGCAGATATTACCAAACGCTATTAGGAATAGTAAAGCTGAGAACCGGTGTGCCAATAACAATGGTGAGTGGATTAGTGAGGCGGACCTTTTGAGGTAACAAGACAACCTGCTTCTATTGGTAAGGTAGTGAACTGTTTGTTGATCTGCCGCCCATTGTGCAGATTTCAGATCAGAACTCATTTAAGGGTTCAATGATTTTAATTATTAATCTAGTACTAAGGTGAGGCTCAAGGAAAACAACAAGTAGTAAAAGGAATAAAATCAAACTGACCTATGAAATTTGTAATTCTTGAAGACTTCCTGAATATTTGGTAACAAAGAGGTTTGTGCTAATACATTTATGCTGTAAACAGTAAACAACAAAAGGTGTAACTATTACGCTACAGATATTGAACAAGGATCTACAAAACGCCTAACTACAGCACTTTAGTTATTAAACAATAACCCCAAGATCCATAGCGACCACACAAGACACCTTTCCAAGGGCCATTCCCCCCCTCCTTCTGTACCCCCCTTTATCCCCCCTCCTATCCCCCCTCCATGATAGGGACGTCAGGTTTTGATGAATGGGCTGTCCTGCAAGAGGCCGTCAGAGATAGATCGCTGATTGCAGCTGTAATTCCAGCCGCCACGCAGTAGTATCAGAAAACTAGCGACATAGAACAATATTTGAAATTTCTAAATGTAACACTTTAAAATGCAAAAAACTTGCTTTGAAAAAATATATCTTAAATAAAATCTTTTTAAACTAGATTTTTGGATACAATTGCAATATTATCGATCTCTCAGAGATAAAAGACACTATGCAACCTTTCTCCAACTTTACATGAGAGCTGTTTGGGTATATTCTTCTCAAGGAATAAAAGATACTATGCCAAGTTTCTCCAACTTTACGTGAAGCATTTTCAACATATTCTTCTCGAGGAATAAAAGTATGCATGCATTGTTTTAAATGCATGTTGTTATAACCCATGACATTTGGTCTAGGATACAGTTGTTACATTTGGCTAACACAATTACATTTTTGAAGCTCGGAAGTTCAGGACAGTGTTTTATTTATTTTTTTGTTTGTGTCTACAGGAGAGTATTTTGAAGAATGTTTATACGAATTGTTTACTTATTGCCGTATTAGATAGATTTAACTTACCTAGGGAACACAACTCGAGCTGTCATCTATTGGTTTTCTGGCTAATGATTGGAACAGAGCAGACCAAACGACCCGAATCTCAGGTCCCCAGTCATGGAGCTGTCATCTGATTACTGTTTACTGGTTCCTAGCAATAAGAAAACATGAGTGCACGAGACAATGGCTTCGACATGTTTTCCAATCCTCAGCCCTAATATGTATTTTATTTTACACGAATTTATTATAGACAATGAAAATTGGTTAGCTTGCTTTTTGGTTCAACAAAACAAATGAACTATCTTAAAATGATACATAAAATAAAACATATTAAAAACCCTTAAATACATCAAAATATACTATTTACCCCAAAAAGAGCATATCACAATATATATATATAATTGTTTATTTAAACAATAGTTGATTATTTAGAATGTTTCAGCATTTTATATAAATCTCTAAAAATGAAAGAAATCAAGTTCTAAGATAAATTCACAAGAGTTTGAAGTTATTTCGAATGAACAAACGACTTTGCCTGATCTTATGAAATCAGAGTTTCTAAGTTAACGGTCAAGTTTAGCGAAGCCTTGTGAACATGAAGTATCTTTACCTTCATCCTCAAAGGCAAAAAAGAAAACCCTTCACGGTCTATTAGCTAGGTTGCCTTAGTGGGGCCCCTTAGCGGGTAAAATAAAAATAAAATAAAGTTCAGAGTATGCTCAACTCTCTGGGTCAATATTAGCTTGCGTCTGCACAACACGAGGTCTCTTTAATCTAATAATTGAGATATTTAAATGGAATTATTGCAGGAAAAATAAATTATCACGAGCAAATCAATTTTTCTTTGGCGTTATTCCTCAGGAATGGAGTACCAGCCTCTGGGAAGTAAGAAATACCACGTGAGCCAATAAATGTTTTGTACACCTAATCAGATATGGGAAGTAAGAAACACTGCATGAGCCAATAAATGTTTTGTACACCTAATCAGATATGGGAAGTAAGAAACACTGCATGAGCCAATAAATGTTTTGTACACCTAATCAGATATGGGAAGTAAGAAACACTGCATGAGCCAATAAATGTTTTGTACAACAAGAACAAAATTTGATGCCCCATTTAGTTGTTAAATATCATTTCCAAATATTCCAGTCACTGTCAGCTGTTATTGACGTGAGCCATATCAGCTGATCGAGCAGATCAATCAACTACATCCTCAAATGCGAAATACATTTTATTCTTGCTCATTACGGGATATCTCCTTAATGAGTATTGATTTGAATTCAAGTTTTCAACGAAATTACGCGTTTTGAAGTCAGTTGAGTATTAACAACCAAGCTTAGACAACATTGCTTGTTTATGTGTGTGATTTATTTCCTTTTTTTTACGAAGGTCGGTGGAAATCTTCAAAATACACGGATAGGTACGGGCATATTCGTTTGTGGGATTTCACATTTGGGGGGTTCACATTTGTCATACGGAATTAAGAAAATTGAAAATTTTAAACTGGAATGCTCATGGCATATATTCTCAAATAAATGAGTTTAAAATTTTCCTTGAATCAAATTTCATCGATATAGCCTGTATAACTGAGGCAGATTTAGCCCAAAGCATCAAATTGCTTTGCCAAGATCCCAAGTTACAAAATTGTCCGCAATGACAGAGATTGTTCGGCTCCTTCTGGTGGTGTAGCCTCAATAATAAAAAATAATATTGCTTTCGCTGAAAATATCATTACTAGTGTATTTAATATAGAGGTTGTTTCCGTTCTTTTAAACTAATATTCTTCTACCGTTGTCATAGCAGTTTATATACCTTCAAATAAAAAACCAATTCAAGACGAAATTTGAAAACTATTACAATCAGGGAACCATATATTAGTTTTAGGTGACATAAATTGTAAAAACATTTACTGGGGATGCCACAAATCAAATTCTAGCGGAAATACTTTACTTGATATTTGCTCTAGGCACAATGTCCAAATATAAAAATACATGTACCAAATGAACCTACGATGTCGTATTAACAAAAATAAAATTGTTTTCCTCTCTGGTCTCAACTGATCATAGCTTTAAATTCGGACCATATCCTGTATTAATGAATTTCTCAACTGAGAGAACAATGAAACGGTGAGATAATCCCTCATTGATGGAGTGATCGATTGGGAAACGTACAAAATTCTTGTCGATGAATAATTAAACTGAAAAAAAAACATTCCCTACCGCTCAAGAAATAGATAAAATTATAACGACTATTTACTTTCACCGATCTATTCTACCCGGTCTCAAACAGTTTACATGAGGCAACTGTACAACCTTTCCATTTAAGTGGAAAAACATTTTGTGGCAGATGTCCTAAATCAATACTGCTAAAAATTAAAGAAAAAATCACGCAAGGAGACAGTGGATGTGTACTAAAAACCCTGTTCGCAAAAAGAAATGGAGCCACCTCAAACATGAAACTAAAAAGGATCTGGATGAATGGGCGTTTTCTTAATATCAGGGATATGTGTAAAACTTAGACCCAAAGGATCATTAATTATAGAAGGCTACGCGACGTCTATTGGATAAACGTGAAAAAAATCTTGTAGACAATGATGAATTCATCACCAGTGACGCCGAAAAAGCTGAAGTGTTTGGTAATTTCTTTGAGAAAACATTCTCCAATACAGAAATAAGTCCGAATTTAGTCACTGATGAAATTCAAAAAAATCTAAATATTCCCCTAGCAACAGTTCAGCTCCCACCTAAATTCAGAACCCCAAAAGAAATCATGGACCTGATTAAAAAGCTCAAGGTAAAGAAAAGTCCTGGCCATGATTTGATCCTAGCCATAGCAATCAAAATATTACCCAGAAAAGCTGTCGTCCTGATACGTGGAAGAAAGCCAAACTCACAGTAATTCACATGTCTGGTAAGAACATTAAACAAATCAGCAGCTAAAGACCTATCAGTTTATTATCCTTTTTTGAAAATTATTGGAATTAGTTATAAAAAAACATCTTAAATCTTTTTTCCAGAGCATCGAAATTATTCCAGATTTTCAATACAGTCATTCCACTTCTCACCAGCTGGCAAGAATATCGAGATTTATAATTAATGGATTAAAAAAATGAGACACACTCTGGTCGCATTCTTGGACTTCCAACAAGCAAACCATAAGGTCTGGCATCGAGGTCTCCTACATAAACTAAAGAAAGCAAGCACTCCAAAATACTTATACAATATTCTGAGATCATTTCTCAACGGTAGAACATTTTCTGTCAGAATAAATAACAAACATTCTACCCTTAGACAAATCCATGCCTGTACTCCACAGGGTTCAGTCCTTTCTCCGATTTTGTTCGACTTCTACACACCTCCATAGCTGGACAATACAGCTGTGTTCTTTCAACATGATGGCATAATAATTGCTAGAAACACTTTGCAAAGTCACTTTAATGTTCTAGAACAATATTTCACTAAATGGACGATTAGCTAGAAAAGTGAAAAATGTAATTCAAAAGTTTTTACTCTTCGACGACCACCAGACCCACCGGAACTAATCCTCAAAAAAAGGTAAAAATGAGAAATGGAATCCTGCCAGTGAAACAGTAATATACTTGAGAATTCACCCAGGTCACCGCCTTACCTGGAATCACCATATCAACATCAAACTAACTCAAACCTACGCATGGTTAGCAACGCTATATTCTATCCTAAACAGAAATCACATCAAAAAACCGTACATTAAAAAACCGAAGTTCCATTCCCAGTTTCCGACAGTTAAAGGAGCAGTGACCTACAACCTGGGAAACACAACCTTAACCCGAAGACTGAAGCCTGAATATTTACTAATTCATTATTCACACTACCTCTTTTTTACTTATTACTATTTATTTTCTTCTCTCGTCTCTTTTTAAAATTAACTTATTTCTTTTTACCATTAGAGGGTAATTGTTTGTTTTGTCAAGTCTACAAATATCGTTATTTTTTGTTATTAATTTTACTTTTCTCTTTTATTAAGAAGAATTATTCTTATTTTTT
>NW_027110347.1:488996-490107 GCF_000696795.3 Halyomorpha halys
AAAATAACTAATAAACTAAATTTTAAGATAAAATTTGCAAATTGTTATGTTGACCCCGCAACTGTTTTTTTTTTTTTTTTATGTGAACGGTAAGACTTGTTAATGTTATGGATATAAATATTTGCTGGAACATACAAATAAGAAATACAAAAAAGTTGTAATTATAAAGAAATAAACTATTTTAAATTGGTCCCTTACAGAGATGCTATATAAATGATTATCATTTAAAAAATCGTGAAATTAATATCACAAGAACTGATCTCTATAATCCGTTAATACTTACAAACTAAAGTTAGACCGAAACCGATTTAGATATCATTGGAATATACTCGATTCATGGAATATACTTGTGCTTTACAAAAGCAAACATCATTAATGAACTTTAATGGAAATTTTGCTAGAGCTTCACTGTCACATTGGTTATACTACTGCCTCATAGCGGTTGGTACTTGAATAACCTGTTTATTTATAACTTCCAAAGTTAAATATCAGCTTCGATAATATTTCAACACTGAAATAATATCTCGATAGAAAATCCCTCGAACCTGCAAAAGCAATGAATGGACAACATCGAAAAATTAGAGGTTTTTTTTATTGATTATTAAGACGAGAATATTCAAATAAATCAGATTAAATATAAGAAATGATATTTGGATAGGATTGTTTGGTGTTAGCAATGATCCAGGTGCATGAACCCAGGAGATGGAATGAGTTGGAGATATTTCCCCTTATCCAGCCCTGGATATTACGAACCGTGTTTCCTTTAAAGGTCTTTTTTCTTTGCAAAAACTTACTGAAGCTTATCAGGGAGCGATAGGGCACAGAGAACCTCAATTTAGGTCAAACATATTTTTCCTGTCTACCTTTTTCCTAATCTTGGCAGAGTGAACCATATTCTGCGTCAACGTAGAGTCCTCCTACTGTCACCGTCAACATATCTTCTCCTTTTACAATAATGTATATTGCTGATTTTTTTAGATTCGTTTGTACGATTTAAGTATGCATATTTATCAATCCTAGATATATGTTTGTTTATCCTTCCTAGAAACATTTTGTGATTTTTAAAAATATTATACAAATTTTATTTTACTTATTTTCAAATATTTCGAAG
>NW_027110347.1:491256-493413 GCF_000696795.3 Halyomorpha halys
TAATATAAAAAAATGACAATGTGTTTTTTACAAAATGAAGTAATTTATAAATTTGAGAGCTTCGGTGAGGCTCGAGGTGCAGCGCTCTGGTGAGTTGTGGTATAACCACTTGCTCTCTCTCCCTACATACCTAACATAATGTTTTTGCAAGGAGGAGTAGGAGGGTTAGTAAATAAATTGTTATACGATATGCGATCCGGTGGTTGAACAATATATAATATTTGTGTAAATATATAAAATTGTTGTGTAATATTAAAATATTGTGTAACATTAATTTTATAAAAATATTTTTTCAGATATGCTCTTTGATTTTTTACTGTAGAAAAAAAGAGGCTTTGAACAAGTATAGTGGGCCTACTAGGAAAAAAAATCTTATTCTTACTCTTTAAGCTTGAGATGTACTTCTGAAGATTTCTAATCTTAGTTCCAGAAATTGATTGCTCTGAAGTACCATTCACCACTTACCATAAACCATTTATATGCCAACAAGTCGATGGCGATCGATCGGTACATCAGCCATTTGGGTCAATCGTTCGCAATGTCTTGAGTTGAATTCCGTGTACCCTGAGCTATGAAGCGATTGTAGAAACTGGCAGGCTGACACTGTGATCTCCGCCCATCGAGCACAATATATTTTGACTTATGTGTTACACTTGTCATCGTATGCAAAGCAAGAACGACTCCACCAATCCAAGAGGTCACTTAGCTCGAATTTTTGGTAGTGCCATTCGGTAGCTTCTTTTCTCTTGAATTAACAGTATTATTAATCAATATTATTTATCCTCGGTGACCACGTTGAGTTTAAATTTTTCTTTTGTTTAAAATGTCTTAAATTTAAAAATGAGAGGAAAATAAGGGAATATATTAGAAATAACAATAATTAATATTTAAGTTAATAACTCAGTATTGTAAACCATAATAAATATATTGTATTTTTTAAAATTTATTTATTTAATGTGATTTACAACTGTACAAATAATAAATACAATAATTAAATATGTTGTGTGTTTAATATACACCTCAAAATCTTGGGAAGGAATCACCCATTGGTGGTACTTCAAGCATTAATTTAAATAAAGGTCCCGTGGCCGTCTTCTTTTCAGACACCTCGGAGGATCATCAGGGATTGTTAAGGATGAGAGATTAGATTTAATGGGTTAGGAAGGGTAAGGAGTTCGGAATGAAAAGACGATTATCTTTTTTGAGTCAAATCTGCAACGAATGGGATGTTAAGAGTATTGTAAATTTAACATATTTTTTATAAACTTGAATATATCTATATTAGATTTTAATATTCTTTGACTGCTGTCCCTGATATTAATTAATATGCAGTATTGTTATTAATTCTATCAATGTAACGGAAATAATTGTTATAGTTCATGAGTTTTAAAGTTCCCTCAAACGGACCTTTTAACTGCAATTCAATGAAGACCAACCCAAATTATTACTACATATCCATGTCAGATGGCTAGGCATAGGTAAATTTCTTCAGCGATTTCGTGATTTATTACCTGAAATTATAGTGCTACGTGTCGGGCTATTCAGTTTTTTTAAAGCTAACCGGGGGTTCCACGACAGCATTTTATTTATACACTAATATAGTAATGTATTTATATTTATATTTGTATTATGTATCTCTACCGGTTCCTCATGGGAATATGGGGAGTATCTTCGTTGTCTTCCTGATATGTGCTTCCCTATTGGTCGGGGTCTCCCTCGATCTTCCCGGATTCTGTCTAGTCTTGTCCTGCTTCTCTCCTCCAGTAACTCCGGTCTCCTTGCTTCTCTCCCACTGTGTCTAACTGTACCATTCTCTTCTGGCTGCCTCTCTTTTTCCGCCTATCTCCCCTCTACCTCTCATTCATCCCCACTTCTGCTCCTTGCCTACTTATTGGTCAAATTCAACTCCCATCCCCATTTATTTAGGGTGCTGAGGGAGTGGGCCTAAAGTCAGTACCTTAGTTCAGAATATTGCCTTTTAGAATATGCCTATATTTCATCTTGATCAAAAGGCATTAGAAAATAAAATTAAAACTTTACAAACTGACTTAATCTTACAAGCCAGGAAATTCGAATTTTTGTTTTTTTAATCTGTCAACTAAGAAAAATATCCCAGTTTCACAAAATGCAGTGAATATATCCATTTTTGTTTCGGAT
>NW_027110347.1:493684-494637 GCF_000696795.3 Halyomorpha halys
TTAATTAATATGCAGTATTGTTATTATTGCTGTCAATTTCTTCAGCGATTTCGTGATTTATTGGCTGGAATTATAGTGCTACGTGTCGGACTATTCAGTTTTTTTAAAGCTAACCGGGGGTTCCCCGACAGCATTTTATTTAT
The DNA here is from genome assembly GCF_000696795.3 of Halyomorpha halys. NCBI lineage: Eukaryota > Metazoa > Arthropoda > Insecta > Hemiptera > Pentatomidae > Halyomorpha > Halyomorpha halys. Next base: position 493,828 of record NW_027110347.1, read on the forward strand.
ACACTAATATAGTATTTATATTTATATTTGTATTATGTATCTCTACTGGTTCCTGATGGGAACCGACTGAAAATGTATGCAATGTATTGAATTCAAGGACTAGATTACATGGACCCCCTTGCCATGGCAAGCTAGATGTGAGTATTTGTAATTAATCATTTTTTGGACTCAAATATACTATCAAGTAGGATATGCGGCCAAACGAATTTAATTTCCTTTTTCTTTTATCCCAGCAGGTATTTCCTGATACATATCAATAAATTTTCATAACGAATAGGATGGAAACTGTAAATATTTAAATGATGAAATTTGGCTTAGTAAATTAGCATTTCTCACCGACTTTACTTAAATATTAAATCATTAAAATTTAGAATTACAAGGTAAAAATAAGACAGTAATTGGAATGATCAGCTGCATAGGCGTATATAAAATTAAATTTATTTTTAAGATCTGCAACTAAATAATCTGAATCATTTTCCAAATACAGCGAATGACCTACAAAAATATTAATTAAGATCGCCAAATACGTCGCGAAAATCCAAAAAGTAATAAAAGATAATGAAGTAAGGTTCTTTATATTTTATTTTTGAAACACATTAGCCAAAAAAAAAATCAGACATATTTAATCTGGATTAAAAGGCATTAGAAAATAAAATTAAAACTTTACAAACTGACTTAATCTTACAAGACAGTAAATTCGAAATTTTTTTTTATGTAATCTGTCAACTAAGAAAAATATCCCAGTTTCACAAAATGCAGTGAATATATCCATTTTTGTTTCGGATTTATATACCTATGCGAATTGGTATT
>NW_027110347.1:495816-497453 GCF_000696795.3 Halyomorpha halys
CCCTTCCTTATATCGTATACCATTTACCATTTACCATTTCAAATGCTGTATACACCGTGCAGAGACTGTAAGCCTCGATCGAGGTAATGCTAATCCAACTCCAACTCCTTCGTCCAAGATTTGTTTTTGAAAACTCAAAGATAATCTCATTTACAAATTTATTTCATTAATTTTTAAAAACCATTATTTTTTTGAAAATTGAAAATTAAAATTACTAATAGAACCAAATGTATTTTTTAAATTCTAAATACTTTATTTTAACAAGCTGATAACATTTTCAGTATTCTTAGGTTTACAAGTTGAATTTATCCATTTTGAAGCTGTTTTTTTCTTTTGATTAAATACTTGAAATGTTTAATTTATTATTTATGGAAAAATAAATAAATATTTGTATTCATATTTCGAAGTTCTGATCAAATAAAATTCCTATCCTAAGTAATATGTAATAAAATAATATAGAAATTAGTATAGTAAACAATATTCCCTACTTGGAATGGTTATTCATGGTTTTAAATAACATAAAATTTATCCCTGAGTGAAGTAATGTAATATTCAATGTTACCGTATGAAAAATTCAAATAACCTTTCAGCCTCGATAGACAAGAAAATGGCCGAGGCAGACCGAGCATAGAATAAAATCTATAGAACAAAGGTTGCCATTCACTCAGTATTCTGTTGGCACCCCATTCAGTTGCCCTACCCTGCAATATTAGCACAACCAACTCTATCAGTCCTAAATGCTAAAGGAGTTTTAATGACAAAAGTACGTAGCGTGGCTCGAAAGGTTTTTAAATGTAGGCAGAAAAATCAACTTTCTCAAACTCGGTTTTATATTTCATTCCTTAATTCCTAGTGGTATTAAAGAAGTATCGAAATATATGGGCATATCATGTACATCAGGTATATATCATCTTTGCAAATGGACTTGAGCGTCACAAACATTTTCAAATTCAAAATGATTTAAGATGCCTACTTCCTGTAATTTTTGTATTCATTAATATTTTTGTTTCTCTCTCATAATATAGTATTTCATATAAAAATATTTTAGACACATATTTGACATTTTAATAAAGATTCTAAATTGATAAAACTTCTGTGAGCTTGATCATTGATACATTCCCTATATTATGGGATATCCCAACTGATACAAGAATAATTATCAAGGTTTGGCCAAATAAAATTATACATCGAGACAATACAACCTATATTTTAAGCAATTATTGTCTCAGGTTTCGTGAGATTCCTTTTGTATTTTAAGTTTGTACAGTTTAGTCCTAAGAAGATAATTATATATTGCCTGATAACATGAGTATCTTCTCCACATTCTTTATATGAACTTCTTTTTGCCTTATATTTATATGTACTTATTTTTGCCTTATATTTTGCCCATACTTGATTTGGCATTCAGACAGTACAGGTAAGTTCGATTATCTACGGGTTTCAAATTGACATATCATTAAATGCTCATCGCATTTACCTATAAACAAAAAGTGTAGTGTTAGGAGATTCAAGTTACAATACTTATTATGAAAAACGAGTGAAACAAAAACGAGATGTATTAGGATAGATAAAGTACTACAATGTAAGAGTATACCTGAAGGAGGAGGAACTGGACAATGGCAATAACTCTAATGATG
>NW_027110347.1:497564-498986 GCF_000696795.3 Halyomorpha halys
GATGAAGCCGTTGCAGGGATACAGCTCAACTGATGGCCCAAAAGTATATTGACAAATTATTTCTGCAGCCCACTCTCCGGACAGCGGTGCTGCCCTCTGTCCTCCATCCCCTGTCATCATTCACTTCTTTAACTCGCTTTTACTTCTATGTTATGTAATTATTATTTCCTTCTATTCTATGTAATTGGGGAAAAGTGACATCACCAACTATAATTACATATAACTATAAATGAACCACTGGCGTAAAAAGATCTATCATCCAATTATCAAATATGAGATACACCAACCTTTCTGTCACCACCCTCTCTCTCATATATACGTTAATCCAAACAAGTAGTACACAAACAAGAAATATAATGTCCCATGAACAATGTAGAAGTAAAAAGAAAAACATTTAAATATGTAAAATGATAAAGATTTTGTTTATGACAAACTGTTTAAAAGTATATATTTTTATGTAAATATAGGCAATGTTTCCAGACACCGATTGCAAATTATTTTACATGTGTAATCGCTTCAAGTACACTCACCCCTTTACAAATATACAATAGTATATTCGATTGACACGCGAACTTTGCAAACATAGCCTGTATTTACATAAAAATATATAATTTTAAAGAGTTTGTCATAAACAAAATCTTTATCATTTTACATATTTAAATGTTTTTCCTTTTTCCTCTACATCATTAGTTCATTTTAAAAATAAAATATCATAAACATCCAGATTCGAACTTTGTTTCGTATTACATGCGTGATTAGAACCATTGTTAGATAAATTAGATAAATTACTGTAGGTTACAGATGGGGACAGGGCGTGTGCTCAGGATGGGGAAGGAATCAGATTCGTTTATTGTAGTCACAAATCGAAATATCTTCCACGTTGGGAAAGGTCACAACGGAAATATAATACTTTATTACAGGAATTGGATTTAATGTTATTTATTAAAACGCAGAGCAAGAACGAAGTGGAACAGGACTAGATACCCTTAACAGATGAAACATATTATACAAAATTGACAAATAAATTCAAAATTGAACTTGTATTGTAGCACACTAAAAACAAATTGTAAAATTATAAGCCTCGAGGCCATCTTCTTTTCAGGCGTCTCGGAGGATTGTCAAGAATGAAGGTTAGAAGAGAAGAGAAGGTTCAAGAGGAAGGAAGGTTAGAAACTGGTAGGCCTAGGTGGTTAAAAACGTTATAATAGAAGGATTGATATCTGCTTCGGGCTAGATATATAGATCGGTTATATAAGGAACATTATGGTCTTTATTGATGATTTTATTTGTGACGCAGTAAGGAGCATTGAGGATTTTACGAAGGATTTTAAATTGTAAGGATTGGATACGAGAGGGATCCAAGGGTTTCTTGGAGCCCCGAATCTCAACTCCGTATGTCCAGACAGGCCTTATCTGGCCGGT
>NW_027110347.1:499445-502893 GCF_000696795.3 Halyomorpha halys
TACTTTAGAGCTATCGGCGGGCTTACGACGAAGAGTACAGGTCATTTGTTGGGATTTATTTTTATCCTCCAATTTCGATACCATTCTTCGAGGGTATTTTGCGATGCAATAAAAGGGTTATTATTAACTGCGAGCATACATGTGTCATCAGCATACGTGGTGGCGTTAGTGGTAGAAATGGTTGGGATGTCAGCTGTATAGACTGTGTAGAGGATGGGACCAAAGAGATTACCTTAAGGAACACCAGCGGAGAGAAGCAGTACAATACTCCAATATTGTAACACCACTAGTTGTGCGATATAATGAATTAGCTTTCTACTCTCACTGAATTTTTCTGAATGTTATTTACAACTTTGACAAAGCATGGGAGAGCTGGGGAGGAGAGGTGGGGTGGGGGCGCCGCCAACTGAAATTATAGCCCTGCAGGAATTTCTTTCACTGTGGCGTATTGACCTCAAGGTATGACGTACAGGTCTCTCAGTCCGCTATCTTGTATATATATATATTTTATTTTATGTCCTTTTCTTTTGCCTATGGTCTCAATTCTATTTACATTCGATAGTCATGCTCATCTAAAACTGTCACCTAAAAATAATTCTGATATCTGAATAAATCTAATAAGATTTTGCTACTTGCATACTAAAGAGTAATGTTGATGCGAATAGTTAAGAACACTTGCCACTTCATCTCTAAGGAACCAGCTACTAACGAAAAATTCAGTGTAATCGTATTTTTGCCTTCTTGCTCCTCATGAAATTGGTTGATTAGAAATCAGAGAAGACAAAAAAAAGATGTATTGTGTGTTTTATAATCCCCATGTTACGCAGCTTGTTCCATGTTACGCATCTTTACCACCTACAATCACGGAGTCAGTCAGAGTAGCAATAACATCCACAAAACAATGGAAAATATTAATTTGAAGCCGACTGTCATCAAATTCAAAATAAAAAAAATTCATATTAGAGTTTGGAAATAATATTAAAAAAATTGTTTACAGCTTTCATTTATTTACATCTTTTGAAATCTTTTCATCATTTTTTATTTGCACCCGTAAATCTATTACAATCAGAAAATAATCTGTAATATAAGGGCATGGCTTGGGTTGGCATGAGGGAAACAGGAACCAGTAGCACATCCTCCTCACGTTCAAGTAAACTATTTGATTACAACAGGAGGTCCCTCATGCATTTCCTCTTCAGTCTACTGGGAGGTCCCTCATCCACCTCCTCTTCAGTTATACAAATGTAGTGCGTTACAGTTAAAATGTGTAGGTCGGTGTGAATGGTCTCGTTTGAAACGTAGAGTGGCAACGTTAATAGTTGTGATTAAAAAGTTTGCATTTTTTGAATCTGTGTCTTTTTAGCTGGAAGGCGTGAATTCAAATGGGTTTCAGTAAATAATTCTATACATACCCCAATACCATTAAATATTACCCAGATTAACTCAAAAATGTCAAATAAGTTTAATACTCTTTCACTACACTCATGTTTTAAAATGTGACAACGTTTCAGATAAAAACAAAACCCCACTAAACAGACACTGTTAAACACAAAATTTTATTTCAAATAGGGCGTTTGATAAAAACCATGTATACATTAAATTTTTATTAGAGGGGTAATTGGAACATCAATTATATAAAGAATATAATTGAAAATGTTATTATGTTTGAGAAAGTGAAAATTCATGTATGGTAAACGGTTCAATACTCTTTAAGGAAATCAACGATTGTGGATCATCCAAATCAGGAGTGGAAGAACTGTGTTGATATGGTCAGTCCAAATCTAGAGTGGAGGAATTGTATTGATATAGTCGGTCCAAATCAGGAGTGGAAAAACTGTTGTTTAATCGAAAACGATTCTGTTTGAATTCAGGCAGCAGATGTAGCAATAGCGGCAATTTCTAATCACGATACAAAATTAGTAATTTTTATATTTTATTAGTGACGTCACACATTCAGTCAAGTATATTTTGGCATTGTGAAGACAACAGGAAATGTTAAAGTGCCACAGAAATGAAACTTGTAAAATGTTCAGATACGCCACCTTAGCTTAGTGCCGACGATATAATAAATACTTACTTCTAATGATAACCAATTAGTACCAACTATGGCATTTATTTTTTTTTCCTGAAATAAGAACACGCGTGGATTACTTAAATTTTCTTTCCATTAAGACTTTTTAGACGAGAGACGCCCAAAGAGCTAAATGTTGAGCTGTTTACGAATAACTTATTGTACTGTAGTGGTAGTGGATTGACAATGCATTGCAGGTCAGGTCAGAAGCAGGTATCTGTTGGTTGGCAAGACAGAGAGTGCTAAGGTGCCTGTTTAGACTAAACGCATAACCTGATAACTTGATAACCTAATAAAGCTGAAGGCACTGTTTGCTGGCAGCCCTTTGAGCTCCTTACAGCTCCACAGTCTGTGACTTGGTAACTTCTGTTTACTTTCGGTAGCGACAGAGATACTAGTACCCTACAATACAGTTTAATAAAAGGTTGTAGATGATCATCCGAAACTTCTTCTATGTCTATTCATTAAATTAGTGGTTCGGTCGATCTTATGAGAAAGATCCAGTTAGTCTTTATACCTGATAACGAACGAATAATAAGAATGTTTTTGAATTTTATAATTTAGCCTGAGATTAAGTTATTGCTCTATAAACAGTAAAAACCAATTTAGTTATTTTCATAAACCGAGTTAAATTTAATAATAAATGGGTCAAAGCAACAACAGCTATGCTTATTTTCATAGATTTCAAGTTAGTGTTCTTGGTCAAAGAGTTCACCTTATCGCTTATTTATTTTTGGAGCTAAACAATTATAGTTTCTTTTAAAGTTAACAGGAATAAATAAAATTAAGATTATTTAATGCTATTTTGAAGATATTGACAAAATTCTTAAACTGCTGTGAAGCAGTAATGAATACTATTACCCCTAGCGGTAAACGATCTGAATGGGCTCCAGGGATTGGCGATAGAATATTTGAAAAATATCGATATCGGGACCCTTTCCGTCCCCGGGGAAAAAGAACACGCGGCCTGGCCTCGATATTATTCCGGGAAAACACACTTCTTGTTCAGGAAATAAATTGGGCGTATCGCTTCAACTATCGACTGCACCAAGAATCACAAGGTGTCTTGAGAGATGGAGCAATGGCGTATAAAATATTTTTAAAAAAGTTATCACTTTTCATTATATCTTCATTATTCATTTTTCATAATTGTTAAAACCCAAAAGTTCAGTTCCTGTCTTTATTTATTTACAGATTACTTCCAATTGTTTTTTTTTTATTTTTTGATAATTTCATTTTTTTAACAAATCAGTTTTTATTTGTAATTAAAATTAAATTAGAATTTATTACGTAAATAAGGAGATCTGTTGTGGTCTGGGAGTATAAATACATCGCTGCATTATAGCCTTTGTACAACATTAGGAGTATAAATACATC
>NW_027110347.1:503544-505510 GCF_000696795.3 Halyomorpha halys
TCTCTCTAATTCACATTATAATCAAACATATAAAAAAAAATTGAAAACTATTTAATTCAACTATAGTCCGTAAACAATAAGTAAACTCCATCATATACGACAGAAAAATACTTATATAAATAACACTGTAAAATAAAAATTGGCTAAAGTTAGTTCATTAATTAAACATAAAAATAAAAGAAAAGAAACCATCGTACAATAACATGAAAAAACACATTTCTGAAACTTATGTATACAAAATTAGCAAACAAAATAGAAAAAAAAAAAACTACATTTTGTGTAGTCCAATCTAATTGTGGCAATAGGACACTCTACTCTCACACATTGTAATTACCGGAAGTTTTAACTGTCCAATGTGGACAGTTTTCCTCTTTCTAAGCTCTTTGACACTTTCTATTGTAACAATATTGTGTTCTCTAATGACGATCACTCCGAGTGGGCCCTCATTCCTCTGCAGCTCTTTCACTCTGTTAGTTCCCACTTTCCTATATACCACCGTCCCAATATTTATTTTACCCATGAGGTCTCGAACATTCAAGTTATGTTGCACCACTCTTCTACTTTTTTCCCTGCAAATCCTGTTCCTAACTTTGACCCACAACTTTTGCAAGGCCATTTCATCTTCTCCGGGAAAGGTACCACGGTAGTCCCGTCGACGAACCCGCATCCTAAAAAGATTTTCGAAAGGGGCAAACCCCGTAACTGTGTGTATGGACTGGTTGTATGCTGCAACTGCCTGTTCCATCGCGTCATCAGGTTCCACTCCCCTTTCTAGCTGGTACACTCGTACATCGATGACGGTGACCCACTTATAACCTTTTCGTTTTATAACCTTGCGTTTCATACCCCACCAGAAATATTTGCTCCGTAATACTAGCATTACGGTCTCGTTCAGCTCACGATGATTAGTTTTTCCTTGGTGATACGCCAAAGTTACCTCCTTTTGATGCTCCAGGTCTCTCAGGGTATCTACCATCGATATGCATCGAATAAATGATCGATCTATGCCAATATTTTCCGTTCTCCAAAGCCGCTGGATCTTTTCCTACACTGTCGCGTTTCCAACTTATAAATGGTGGATCTTACCGGCGTTGGAAGTTTCTTTCAGTGCTCTGCAGATTTGGCCCTCTTTAACACCCGGTAGAGACCAGATCGTTGTAATAGTTCCAACATACTTGCTATTTTCTATCCTTAGCAACCCCATGGATTTAATCTTCCAAATTATCTGCTAAATCTTGTCCTCGAGTACTTCCATTTCCGCCGATCTTTCGTCGTTTTGAACTTTCTTCTGCAGATGTCTCATCTCTGTTATGTTCTCCAGCGGATTGCTCTTCTTCTGGGGTCCACTCTCTCAATAACTGCTTTCCAACTCTAGACGTTTCCCCTTGGTCATCTTCCACTGTTTTTACCATTATTGCTCGCGAAGCCAATCGCCAATCGTACATGATATCCAAGTTGTGCTCAACAGTTCCTTCCACCTTGTAATTCTCGCCGACGATTCTTTTAGCTTTCCCACCCATTGTTGGGGCTTGGTGCCGGCTGGACCCTAAATCATCTTCTGAACAAGAAGGGTCGGAAATGCTTTAGTAGTTCTCGTGCCAAGGCATTTCATGAAAGGCACTGTAACTTGCTTATGCAACTGTGAGACGCCTACTAGCGTAGGCCACGGGACGCTCTCTTGCTCACCTTCTTGTGACAGCACTGCTCCCAGCGCGTACTCACTAACGTCTGTTGTGAGCGTGAACTGCTTTTCGAAGTCAGGAAACGCTAGTACTGGTTCCTTCTGTAACTGATCTATACATTTTCATGTATTGTCTTCAAAGGCCGATGTCATTACTATCGCATTACTTTTTCTTGAAAGGTACACATGTTTTCAGGGACACATGTCTCCTGAATGAATACATGGTTCATGTATTAATATTTTTGTCTGACAAGCATTTACAAATTTTCAGATAGTAGAATGAAA
>NW_027110347.1:510936-511848 GCF_000696795.3 Halyomorpha halys
CTAAATATCTCCCGATTCCTTTTGTCAGTCAGCACCATCCGATGTAATGCCACTAAATATCTCCCGATTCCTTTTGTCAGTCAGCACCACCATCCGATGTAATGCCCCTAAATATCTCCCGATTCCTTTTGTCAGTCAGCACCACCATCCGATGTAATGCCCCTAAATATCTCCCGACTCCTTTTGTCAGTCAGCACCACCATCAGATGTGAGGCAACTACCTACTGCGCATCCGAGTAGGAGTTGCATCCGACCCTGTGCCTGAATTGTCTCCATCATTTCTTTTAGTTTATCGACGATTATGTTGTAGTGTGCCCGGAGTTCTGTGGCATACTGGCCATCAGACTGTTTTGTCTTTTTCGCCTCCCTAATCATCACAAAAATGTCCTCTTCTGGGACCCTCCTCTAAATGCCTTCTTCAGTCCCACCTTTATCACGGTACAGGGTGGTCTCCTCATCCGCTTGAATTTGATTGAGGATACTTATTTTCAACCTAGTCGCCTGCAGGTTAAGTAAATAAGTAAATTAAGCTGCCCATAACCCCTCAACATCCTCACTGTTGAGCAGTTTTTCATCTGCCTTCACATCTATACGACCAATCAATCGATCCCCCCCTTTTAGGAAATAACTTAACCCCTCTGTCTCCCCGGTGAACCTTTCAAGGTCGAAAACTGCGTTCCTTAAGTCCTGGGCGGTTGCTTGATCCATCTATCCTGCGTTGTGGCATGAGGTTGTGCTTGTAATATTTCCGGTAGTGGCTGAATCTCTGCTGGAGGTGGGTTCCCTGCAGCTACAGGTTGGTCGACTACTGCTTGAGGTTGGCTGGCTGCAGCTGGAGGTGGGTTGTTAAAGTTCAGACCCTAAATGTTTAGAACTGCCGCTCTAACTAGTCCGTTACCGGCCATAATTCAG
>NW_027110347.1:512141-513441 GCF_000696795.3 Halyomorpha halys
TTTCAGGGACACATGTCTCCTGAATGAATACATGGTTCATGTATTAATATTTTTGTCTGACAAGCATTTACAAATTTTCAGATAGTAGAATGAAACTACATTGGGATATTGGCTTAACTACTGTTTATAATGTTAATCAATATATGCCTATTTATTTGATTACAATGAGGTGGAGGTGTGGTTATACAATAAGTGGAGGAATAATTATACAATAATGAGGAATGAATGAGGACTGACGAATGGAGATGGGAGGAGAATTCCAGAAGGAGGTTGCTCGTATGACGAAGGATTTGCTAAAGAAGGCGGTTCTCTTGGAGGGCATATATAAATCAATCGGTTGGGATCTTGTGTTTAATGAGTGAATGGATGAACGAAGAGTGAGGAGATCTAGGCTATAGCTAGGTTTTTTTTTTATTTTAAGAACTTGGAATAGGAAAACGCCAATGAGGTACTGCCTTCAGGAGGTTGGATAGAGCCACTTCAACTCGGTATACCAACGGGAGACTTGAGAGCACCTAGGGAACCCAAAGATAAATCTTACAAAGTAATTTATGAGTCTCTTCGGGCTCAAATCTAGTCCTGCAGATAGCCCTCCATACACCAAGGATCCGTAGTCGAATTGGGGGAAGACGAGAGAGGATACCAGGAACTGACGGGTGTTCTGAGGAATGGAATTACGAAATCTTAGGAATTGTTTGAGTACAGTTATGGATTTGCGTGGATGGAAGGACAGATAGATTTGGAGATCGTTTGCATATAGGTGGTATTGTGCATGGTGAATGGAATCAGGAAGATTGTTGATATAAATGGAGGAAAGGGTTGGTGAAAGTGAAGATCCCTGAGTAACACCTCTTTTCAGAAGAAGGGAACAGGAAAGAGGTTTGTTCGACAACTGTTTGGGAACGATGGGACAGGAAGGAGAGGAAACATTTTAGGACACTATTTGACATGGAAAGGTTTTGAAGTATATTGAGGAGGATCTTATGGTTAGCTGTGTCAAATGCCTTCGAAAAATTAAAATAAACTAAAATTGATAATGATGATTGTAAGCAGATTGGAAGTCTTGGGAAATTTTCAATAAAGCGGATTTTGTGGAACGTAGAGAGCGAAAACTGGAATGGAAAGGATTAAGGAGAGCTTTTTGTTAAAGAAAATTTTTATTTTTGGAGTGGACTAATCTTTCAAGTGGCTTTGCTAAATTTGATAAAATGGATATAGGCCGAATTTCGGACGAGGACTTTCTTCCAGGCTTTGGGAAAAATGGAATTTTGAAGGGATAAGTTATAAATGTGTAGGAAGG
>NW_027110347.1:518251-525916 GCF_000696795.3 Halyomorpha halys
GTTGGCTGGCTGCAGCTGGAGGTGGGTTGTTAAAGTTCAGACCCTAAATGTTTAGAACTGCCGCTCTAACTAGTCCGTTACCGGCCATAATTCAGGCAGAACAAAAAAAAAATTTTCTTTTGAGACTAAAATTGTTCTGGTATACAAAGGTCCCGGGTTTCGGAACCACTTAAGTATCCTCCTTGCTCTTGAAGACCTGATTCAACTGATACGGCCTGTTAGCTGGAGAGGATTGCAGATCGCTCCTGTGATTGTACGGAGTAATTCCCGCTTCTGCTTTCTAGGGTTCCTTTTAGGGCCCAAGTCTCGCAGTCTTATAGTAGAGTTATATATATACACATATTATCAAAAACAGGAAACTCAGAAGGTGTTGCAAACCACAGAAGTGAAATCAATTTGTAATGAAGTGGAACAGAAAATGAAACTCTACAATTATGGTTATCGTTTAATCCACAAATTATTTTCCTGTTTATCTTAATTATGTAGAAAATGGGATTGGAAAGTTGTTATCTGGAAGGAAGCATACTCACGCTTGCATATGATTAATTAAGCAAGTTGACGAAGCAGCGAGTTTGCTTTGACCTGTCAATAACCCAACTGCTTAATGGACAAAGTTACTAACGTAATCTCAACAAGGCTTAGTAAATGTGCAAAGTTAGATTTTAACAAAAGACCTTAAACCTAAATTATCAAAATGTTTTCAGTAGGTAAGGTGAGGTGGTGAGATGAGCATCTCCATTAATGAATAATCTAATACAATTAGGTGAACAAGATGCTAGGTCTGTTGATATTATCCCATGATAACAACCATCAAGGTTTATTTATAATCTTAATATTTTCTTGAGGTTGGTAATTCTTTAATAAATAACTCAAATACTATCTATTCTGCCCAGGTCAAAACATTTATATCTAATTAGTTAATTATCCATTAAAAAAACAGTCAAAAATTATTTCTTTGCAAAGACTATTAATAAAACCATTACATGGTTGTGATAAATGTTTATTAATAGTGTTTGCAGAGAAATAATTTTTGACTGTTTTTTTAATGGATAATTAACAAATTAGATATAAATGTTTTGACCTGGGCAGAATAGCCTGAATGAAGTTTTAGAGTTTTTAAATTGTCCCTGAAGATGGCCGGATTGGCCAAAACGTTGGACGAATAAAAGAAATAAAGTTTTGAGACTATAATTGGATAGTATTTGAGTTATTTATTAAAGCATCAAGGTTTTTATAGGGTGCTCGCAAGGATCATATCGTCAAACAAATTGCTTTATTCGACAACTTATTTGTTTTGACATAGCATATATAAGCATACTTATAACATTTATAAGTACTTTGAAATGAAATTTTTACGTAATGATTTTTCTCGATTACTACACATAGCTAGAGATATAGCAAATATAACTTAGGGGTATAGCAACTGTAACTTAGCTTAATATGGTTGTTTCTATAAAAGAAAAAATAATAAAGATTAAATAAAATCGTGGTATTTTAATCGTTGATTAAATACAAATTTTCAGACCAAAACGACCTCTATGTACAGCCGGACTTAGAACCATTTTCAGAGATGATTTTTGTGGTTCAGGTGAGGTCACTGATAAAATGTTCTTCATTTTAATAAAAATTGAAAAATTGGGGCGGTTTTCTGATTACATTCATAATTTTACAATGCTGCTCGATATAAGGAAATGTTTTCATGAACTGTTCTACTGTCCTAAATCGATGATATGAATTGGTGGCTTTAGTGAAAACGTAGCTTTACCATTCTAAAAATATAATGTTGTGTTTTTGCATGTGTGTGTGTTTTTTTTACGAGGGTCGGTGGAAATCTTCAAAAGACACAGATAGGCCCGTACCTATCCGTGTGTGGGATTTTTACTCACTAAAACCACCGCCCTACACCTGTTCATTCCTCTCCACGGAACCGCCGCTGGGCATTGCTTCATGTAGCCGCCTCGCTTTCTTCGCATGGTTTTCACGTTTCCATGCCAGCCACGTTTCTTACTTTCTTACAAACTTTAGCAGATTTGGCGCTAATATACTCCGCGTGAACATTAAAGCGGAGACGTGCATCGATCATAACTCCTAGGTACTTTAAGCAAGACTGGGAACGAATTTGTGTGTGTGTGTTTGTGCCTGTGTGTCCGTGTGTATGTGCGTGTGCCTGTATGTCTGTGTGTTTGTTAGTCAGTGTGTCAGTTAGTGTTTCTTTGTGTCTGCGTGTGCAAACAGTTTGGCTTACCATTTTGGGAGACCGGGCTATTTTCGTTGAGAAATCTAATTAAAAATATGCCACGATCCCCCCATAATTCCCCCAATTAGGTATACATCTCGTATAAATATATACTGTCAATATATAAATATAAGTGTACATTCATATACTGAAGTGAATGAAAAAAAAAATTGAAGAAGAATACAAAATATATAAAAAAGCAATTTGTATCTATTTATTGTATTTTAAAATAAATAGAATAAAATAAAATAACAAAAAAAATAACAAACCAATTTGTATCTATTTATTGTATTTGTTTATATATTTGTCTGTATCAGTTGTACAAATATACTTAAATAAAATTTTATTTACGAAGCCAATAAGATGATGAGCCGATGATGGAGTTAATGTTGTGAATTAACTTTGAATATGATTGGCACAGCTGTAGCTGAGCCGAACACTACGAGCTAATGCAATGCAGCTGACGGTCCCACTCCAGATCTCCAGTCCTCCTGAGAGGCTCATTGTGTCCCAACTCTACTCTACTCTCTCTCCATTCTCTTCTTGTTAACCATTTAATGCAGCTTTGGCCATCAGAGGGCTACTAATATCGTTATACGGTGCTCGCCTGTGTCATTATTACTCTTTGAGATAATAAGATAAGGGGACTTTGATCAACCACATAACAATTGCAACAATGAAACAGATTTTTTGTCCGTTTGAAATCCATGGTTCAGCACATTATGTAAAATTTATTTAAAATAAAAGAAGAATTTACTGCGGTTAAAGCTGATGATGGGTAAACATTTGAGGGGTTACAGCATCTTTGTCTAGTTTTGAAATATATATGCATCGACAGTAAGTGATATCTTATTAGTAAGAGTTGTTTCATTTCCTCTATTTTTTCCTTAAAAAATATTTTCAGAATGGGACGTCGGCAGGGAGAGCAGATTGTGGCCGAGAGAGCCAAGGCGTCAAATCTTGACTGGCTAGTTACTACAGTTATATCCCTCCACTTTACAGTTAGACGCTGTTCAATCTACGCAGTCTGAGATGAATCAAAATCTGCAGTGATTGAATTTTTATAAAAAATACTGCTTCTGGATTTTACTGGAAGTGGTATTTAGTGTTTTTAACATAATGAGACAAGTTTAATAATGATGTGCCTCTATTCTGCACGATTTATGACAATAGATTATGGGTTTAACCAAAGTGGCTACAATTTGTATTAGTTTGTTAGTCATTAATTTTGATAGTTGATTACATGAAATAGTGGTTAGAATGACAATTTACTTGGTGACTGAGGAAATATTAAGATATTTTTGTTGCTTGAAGGTTAGCTCATTTGTTTTAAGATTCTCTCATCCTAACTCCGTTCCATGCCTGGCTGGGTTGCTTTATTATTCACTCATCCTGAGTGATAATTGACTGTAACTTTCTTGTTTACAAGATTACAGTCAATTATCATTGAGGTTGCCCTAAGGTAATTTGAGTTCGCTCATAAGTCTTACATACTTCCTCACTGGCGGGTACTTGTCCTCACTCGCACTGTGGGAACTTAGCTGCTTCTTTTTTCTCCCACAAGATGCCAGCATTTTGAGCTGACCTTGAATATGTTTTTCGTAAAAAAAAACCGTTAACTCTTAGTTTCTCTCTTATTTTCTCCACTTTGACATTACCTGCCTGGTATATGGCTGACTCTCGGGTAATATCGAATCTAAACTTAAACGTCTTTTGATTTACGCAGTAAAATTTATTTTCAGGATCAGCAGAGATACGGACATAACCCAGTATTACGCTGAGCTGAAGTGGCTCTATCCATCCTTCCGATGCCAGTATTTCCTATCATCCTTCCTACTCCATGTAATTATTACTTAGCTCCCTTCTCTATCCTAGAAAACCTTCAATACAAATTCTCAATTTAATCCCGTACTACCAGGTTCCGTTTATCTGACATCTACTCTCCACTTCACCAAACTGCTGTATTTGAAAAATCATGTTTTACCAGAGCTGCATATCACTGGATCTCCATTTTCTCTAAAAGACACCACGTGCTTACCCTTCTCTCAGTTTAAATCCTTATCCTATCTGATGTTACAAGAGTACAGATAATTTGTAACGACCTTTTTGTTTTGTTTTTGTGTACTTAATTAGTTAGATTTTTGTTCCCCTTCAAATGTCTCGCGTCTTCCTCTCTCCCGTTCTTCACCTCTATTCGCCACTGTTCTTTTGTTTCCTTCCTCTTGTCTCCTCTTTGTCTCCTCGACTACCTCGGTTCCCGGGCTCCTCAGCTTCTTTTCGGTCTTCGACTTTCCCGATGCTTCCATGGATTCCCCAGATGACCTACTCAACTTCCAGTTGCTTCCCATTGGGCGTTGCCCATTGCTTGCACATTTGTTGGGCGTTGATCACCATTGGTTTGCCGCGGTCCATATCTCATCTTCGGTACATGTCTGGGCACTGTTTGGCTTTGTATCCCTCATTTCCGGATTCAAAAATCTGGTGCGTGGACTCTGCGCCACTAGGTGTCAAATTTTTCCACATCTGTGACACTTGCGGTCCTCTTGCCGACTGTTGCCTCTGTTTTTTGCCTGGTTCTGTTTGTTTCCCAGATTTCTTGCTCTGTTTCTCTCCCTAGCTCGGTATTCTCTCCTTTGCCAAGAGCTATAAGTGTTCCTAGGCCGATTGTATTCGATCCGAGTCCATCCCGGCTCTTCCACTTCCATTCGGACCTCCTGTTCTCTGGCGCTCTTGTCTATTAATTCTCATAAAAGGAGCGTTCTCTCGTCATTCCTTCCTTCTTCCCAGTTCCTACGCCAACTCGATCTTTAGTACATTGGATAGGATCATCAGTGGAGTGCATCCTACCCTGCACCTGGATTTTCTCCATCATTTCGCTAACTTTATCGGCGATTCTGTTGTATCGTGCCAGGAGTTTCGCAGCATACTGCCCATTAGACTGCCTTGGTTTCTTAATTACTTTCTCTGGGTACTTTCTTACTTCTAGGATTCTCAATAACTGATTTTGAATCACCAAATGACAATATCTCCCTTTACTTTTTCTTAACTACATAAAAATTCACTATGTTACGATTTGTATTAGCCATGAATGTGTGCTTAGTAATAGATATTATTTATTTGGATATTATTGGATCCATTATTTTATCATATTGTTTATTCTTGGTTTATTCTCATTATTATACTATTTTACTAATTGTAAATTTGCAGCATTATTATTCACTTCAAAGTCGTATTTAAATTAAAATTAAAATTTTGTAATTAATTTAAATTGTTATATTTTCGTTTAACTGAAGTAATAATATTTTTAAAAAATATTTAAGATACGTAAGTCTAAATTCTAGATCATTTTTAATAACTATTATTTTATTTTTATTTTTTACTTAATTATCATTTTAGTAGTTGTTAATTAAATTATTTGTTGTATCACTTGAGATCAATTCTTATTGTACTTATCTACCTTAAAGTCTAATCTTTTTTATGTATCACTTTAGCACCGAATGATAGATGCCATCTGGTCGGACCATATTGGATGTAATTTTTTAAATGAATGAAATAAAAACAGGACAGTTTTGATCCATCTAAACTCCACAAACTGTACCTCCGTACGAAAATAAGTACGAGAATTTTAACATATTTTAACTTTCAATTTTTGTAATTATTTAAATTAAACGCATAAGCTCATGTAATGCAATCAACAATCTTTTGTTCTCAATCAACACTAATGCCTACCGGTTGGTATATAGTAACCACTAAACAAGCAAGAGCAATGGCTCTGATGGCTATTTTACAATGATGTAAAATATTTCTGGAGTTGAGGAACATATTTTGTCTCCGTTACCCGTAACTAATACGCGTCTAATATTTTCAGACCAAAAAAGTTGCTTTGAAATGGATGACCCCACGGCCACAGTCTCTCCTTGTAATGTGGAAATTGCAAGATTTAATTAAATAATAATTGCAATTTTTTACACAACTGATCAGAGGAAAAACTTACATCGTGTAGTTTAACATATACTTACTCTCCATTTATTGCTAAAGTGGGGTTAAAAGAACAGAACGAAACCAATATATTTTTATCAAACTTAAAGGTTGATATGACTCGATATCTAAGCCATTTGAGGAAATTAACTCCATGATAGAGGAAATATATGCCCCCCGGGAGGTAAGGGGAAAGAATAGAGGCAGTATCCAGTTGATGGATAGCGGGAATAATTTTCACAAACAATGAGTCACCTTCATAGCTTAATGTCGCCCTATTTTACATAACCACAGCAAACAAAGATCTATTCATATTGCTATCGGGTCCAGTCCCTGTGGGCAAGTTTTCCCTGATCTCTATGATACTCTTTGATCTCTATGATACTCTTTGATCTCTATGATACTCTTTCTACAAATGTCATTCGTAGGGACTGTAACTAATTGATGGTTAACTTCGGAACATCGGAAAATAATTCTACTTGAGAATTTGTCACTAAAAATCCAAACACTGTATCGTACCAAAAACGATAATTTTAACGTTTCCTGACTAAAGATTAGTTAAAGATTAGAACACAGCTATTTTTAAATCTTTTTTTTTGTTTACTTCTGTTTTAACATTCAGTAGGAGGGAGAGGGGGGATTATATAAGTCAGCAATATACTCTAATCATAGTGGAACAGTTAAATTTTCATTCTGTGGAGTCGATATGAAATAATAGCACTTCATAAAGCCGGATTTAAGCCGATGCTACTGATGTTTGGATGTTGCTGAGTTGATGTCTTAATTCCCTCAGCTTACCTTGGATGTAAAAAAAATGTCGTATATCATTTACTAGCCAGATATGCTTTTCTAAAGCATCTAATTTCTGACTGGTCAGTGGATTCCAATGTAGGTGCCCATGGTGGATGCAAGGGGTCCCGCAATCCAATACTATTTACTATACTATTCAACAATATTTATCAAAATATTGCAAAGTAATCATAATAATATACAGTGCAATCCAGAAAATACTTTTTTTTTTTTAAATTTTCATACATACTCAGCGGCTCTGAGGACAATTGTGGCGAGGTTTTTATATTTTTTTAGGCCAACAGGGGTGCCAAAAGAGTGCCATAGTGAAAAATACTATAGGAAGGAGTTTCTAGATAGGGAAGAAGGAAGTCAAGCCATCCATACATCGGGCTAGTGAAAAAACAGTTAGGAAACAAATAGACCAGAAGCTGTACATTTGGCTAATTTTATTTTTGTACTATAGAAAAGGGACCACCATGAAAGATACCTTAACTGACCCAGGAGGGTTTTAAAGCCACACCACTCCAAAGTTTTTTAAATTTTGGTACCAACATGCTCAACTGTAAATATTTGCATATTAGCCAGTATCAATAGTAAAATGAAATTCTATTTTTTTTATTAATTTATTTATTTATTGTAATTTACAACTGTACAAAATA
>NW_027110347.1:525966-526611 GCF_000696795.3 Halyomorpha halys
GTGAGCTACTATACCCGGAAGACATACGGAAGCATACTGCTTTATCTTTTTAATTTTTTTCATTGGCGCGATAAACCGTGGAGGTTCAAGGCATCACGTGATGTACTTAAGAAATTCATTGCGAGTTTCCTGACTTGGTTTTCAAAGGGTGGGTCTGTCACTCCCAAGCCTATATTTGCGAGTGTCATCCATTGGCTGACGTGACTCACAAATGCCCGGGAGGAGATTGTGAGTGAGTATTTCATAATCTTACGCTTGTAAAAATATATATAACAGTATATAAACTATATAAAGAAACTAAGTATTTATTTACAATTTGTTATTATGATTAAAATGATTCAGATAAAGGTTGCCATCAAATATAAATTATTACATGATTGCTTATTAGTTAATTTATACTTATAGCTGCTGATGCCGTGGGATGTAGTACCGTAGGTGTCTTCTGTTTCATCAGGGATGTCCAGGTTTCCTGGCCTCCGTTTGGTCGAAGCCCATCCTGCTGACTGTCCCTCCTGCATGTGACTCCGTCTAAGCCTTCCTGTAGAGTCTGCCTACTGACGAGGCCCTCCTCCGTCTCAGCCTTGCTGTTGAGTGTCTGTCTGTTCTTGTAAATTCCCTCTCTGTATTTTTCTCCCACTTCTCTTT
>NW_027110347.1:526771-529194 GCF_000696795.3 Halyomorpha halys
GTGAGCTACTATACCCGGAAGACATACGGAAGCATACTGCTTTATCTTTTTAATTTTTTTCATAGGCGCGATAAACCGTGGAGGTTCAAGGCATCGCGTGATGTACTTAAGAAATTCATCGCGAGTTTCCTGACTTGGTTTTCAAAGGGTGGGTCCGTCACTCCCACGCCTATGTTTGCGAGTGCCATCCATTGGCTGACGTGACTCACAAATGCCCGGGAGGAGATTGTGAGTGAGTATTTCATAATCTTATGCTTGTAAAAATCCCAGGTAGCGTCTTGCTCGAACTCGCAATCTATGGGTTGCAGGCAGGCGCGTTACCACGCTGCCACCATCACCCCTCTCTATCTATACCAAATTTATCTATACCTCTCATAAATTCGGCCATTAACCTTTGAACTGTAATGGGCGCGTTTTTCTGACCAAACGGCGTCCTGGTAAATTCGTATTGCACTCTTTCGAAAGTAAAAACCGTTGTGAGTTGGTCCTCTGGATGCATACGAATTTGTTGATACCCTGCTTTCAGGTCTAAGGTGTTTTTTAGCTCTTCCAAGTCAGTCAAGGACATTCTCAAACCTCGGAATCGGATACTTCTCATCGACGGTATTCTCATAGAGCTTTCGATAGTCGATGACCACCTGTACCTCATTCCCGCACTTGAAGCATCTAGTGCGGAGGCACTGGGCCACCAAATTCCCTACTTTACCACACCCGTGGCATTTACGGTTCTTCCCCTACCCATTGCCCCTTGATTTTTCTTGGGCCATTTTTCTTGTCCTATCTGTTTTAACTTCCAGTTGTTTTCTTCTTCTCCACAGGTTATGATGATTTATGGGCTTGCTAGAGTGAATCCTCGTCCAGTCTTTATCGTAGGTTTCCAATCGAGACTCGTTCTCCCAGAAAACCTTCCATTTCTTGGTTTAACCTGCCCTCTTTCCAATCTCCTTGGCTAATTGGACTTTCAATATTGTTGATAGGAACATCATGTGAGCTTGCATCTGTTTAGTCTCTATCATTTCGCTTAATTTGTCCGTGATCCAATTGTAGCAGGAAAGCAGTTCAGCATCGCCTCCCTCCGAATGCCTTCCTCAACCTCTCTTGGTGCCCGTGCCCCATGGTGTTTTTAATCCGGCTGGATCTGGTTTAGGATGCATCTTTTAACCCGGAAAACCAATGCAGCCTTCAGTTCATCAGCGTCCCCACCGCCCAGAATGTTTTCTATTTTTCTTCGCTTCTATTCTACCCATGATGCGATCACCGCCCTTAAGAAAGTTATTTAATTCTCCGGCTTTCCCCGTGAATTTTTCTAAATCAGATACCACTTTTCTCATGTCCTGCGTTGTCACTGTGCACACCTTAATCGACTCTTTAACATACGTACGCTTCCGGTGTGTCCCAGTGAGAGGTGGGAATTCCTCAGCTAAATCGGCGTTTACCGTTTCCTAAATAGGTTGTCCTTTATTGTCTAGACCTAGATTACCGATATTATGAACTGCTGGTCTGACTGCTCCTCGGCCAGCCATGTATACGAATATGAGAGAGAGGAAATTAAAAAAAAAGAAGAGAGATGTAGTGAAAAAAAGGTAAATAGATCAGCGAAGCAAACAAAAAAAAAACAATATAGTAACTAAGCGTACTGACAGATAAAGGTTCTGGGTTTGGGCACCAGGTAACCTCCGTTGCAAGTAGAACTTTAAAATAAAAAAGAAGGGGAAAAGGACCGTGAAATGACTCACAAGATCAGCTTAAAGACTACTTTATTTAGTTTTGTTTTAAATAATACAATATCTATTGAAATTATTCTAAGAAGAAATATAATAGGACAGTTTTTTAAGACAAGAAAACTTGTTCAATTCAACTCAGCCTAGAGATGAATAAGAACTAAGTTGAAAAAAAGTTTTATTTAACTCGATAATAAATGAATATTAGTAAGTATCTAATTGTTTAGCATTTACTCTTGAACCCATGAAGGTAAAGGGTGGTGTTGGTTGGTAATGAGCAAGGCACTTTATCGAGGAGTTTTCTTTTGTTAATCGCCTTCGTGCTATCCCCCGCTCTCTTTACAACAGAACAGAACGGACCTACGTTTGTTCACAAAGAACTGAAATACACAAAAGAGGTTTTGTTTGCCAAGAAACAGAAAATTGTACATTATCTAGGGAGAAATTCAATGATTTTCATCATCTTACTAATTAATATATTTTACACTTTTACTGATATATTCTTGGTCAGCAACAATGGTTTGTTAATTCAATTAACCATGTATCAATTTTATAAACAACAATAAATAAAAATTTGTTATGGAATCATAACTAAATCTCTCTCTCTCTCTCTCTCTCTCTCTCTCTCTCTCTCTCTCTCTCTCTCTCTCTCTCTTTTTTTCAAGGATGGGCCTAATGGTTGTAAATGATATTATCCCTATC
>NW_027110347.1:529312-530613 GCF_000696795.3 Halyomorpha halys
TATTATAATTAATTCATATATAATGATGAGAAGACCGTGAGGCCGAAAAGAATACAATAATGATAGTTAGGTAAGAATTTAGGTATGGGTGAAAAATTGGTCTATTAGTGAGATGTGAATATGATGTGGTGAAGGTCATCATTTGTGTTTGTAGTAACGTTCTTAATTGGGAATGGGTACTTGCTTTCTGCCCCATATGTTATGGGTCACCTGATGGATGGTGTGCCGCTGCTGCTCGAAGGAGAAAGGTGGCCAGTCTCTACGCTGTGCCGCTGCTGCTCGAAGGAGAAAGGTGGCCAGTCTCTACGCTGTGCCATTTACCACGCTCGGTGCTGACTTCTTTGCCAGACATCACTTGCCGTGGTATCAAAAAGAAAAAGACGCACTCTGAACACTTAGCACCACTCGACCAGTCCGACGTTCACCATCTTGGCTTCTAATTCTCTGCTTACTCCCTATGTGGTGCTGGGGTTAAGTGGTAACATAGTGGCATATGACGCCCCCTCATCTAGTCCTAATGAATATACATTCCAGCGATATAACAACTAAAAAATGATACTTCCGTGGGTGCAGTCCAACGTAGTTTAAAATGTTGTAGTATTTAGTAATTTTATAGTTTCATAGTTAAGAAAAAAAAAAGATAGCCCAGGCAGTCAGTTGTATCCTCACCAAAGATAGCCCAGGCAGTCAGTTGTATCCTCACCAAAGATAGCCCGGGCGTGCTAACAAAATATTTATAAATTATTTAAGTTTATCATATTATGACGTAATTATCACCAAAAATTTAACATTTTTAAGTATCTTTATCTAGTTTTACCAAAATATGATGCTTTATATTTAACTTAACGAATGATTTAAACTCGACGACAGGAGAGACAATATCCCGTTGGAAGGGAATAGAAGGGGAGATGAGGGGGAAAGGAGTCTTAAAAAGAAAGGATAAAGCCGCTGATGGATGAAACGGATTATTTACACTAACAATGAGCCACCTTAATGCTTAACCATTTTTCAACCAAGCAACTGCAAACAAAGATATATAAATAAATTAATTTAAAAGTCAAGTTAATTTCTAATTATTCTTGAGGAAATAGTATAGAATGCATGGTAAGACTATTAGTATGGAAGTCACTAACAGGGATTTAACAATGTTTATAGTTTCCAGACTATAATAATAAATGTTTAAATATTATAAGCAACATTTTTCGCAGCAAATAAATGTAGGTAAGAAGCAAGTAGCTAAATTATTGACAGTATATTCCAAGACGGTCACGGACAGAGCGACAAGAACCAAGCGTAATTAC
>NW_027110347.1:530955-535761 GCF_000696795.3 Halyomorpha halys
TTAAAATAGGTTTCAATACTGCGAGCGTCACTAAATGAAGGAAAGGGAGAAAGACCAATCAAAGCTATACATCATAGTTGAGAACTCCTAGGGGACATTAAGCTACTACTATCTATTGGCAACAGGTTGAGGAACTGGCCCACGGGTAACAGGTTGAGGAACTGGCCCACGGGTAACAGGTTGAGGAACTGGCCCACGCGTAACAGGTTGAGGAACTGGCCCACGGGTAACAGGTTAATGAACTGGCCCACGGGTAACAGGTTGAGGAACTGGCCCACGGGTAACCAAGAAAGCATATACCACTGAGCTCAGAACAATACCACATTTTTTCATATGTTCAATTAAATCACCATGAGTAAGTAATTCTACATTCCAAAGAGGATGGGAGAGGGAACATAACAAACTTGTCCCCCTAATTGTCGGAAACAGTAAAATTGTATTGTATATCATCAAATCCAAGATCAACAGTCGAAACTCAATTTAACAACCATACTGTACCCATCTCCTTTCAGCCTAACCCTATGTAATATTTTTTAATTACAAGTAATCAAGAATTAGAGGTTTTTGTGTTCTTTATAATGATTGATTTATTTCATTACATTGAAATACTAGCATTTTACCATTTTACCAGCAATGGCGATTATTATAATTAATTCATATATAATGATGAGAAGACCGTGGATAATAAAGGAATATGGTTAGGGTTGTGGTCACAATATAACACAAATAAGTTTTAAAAAACTTATTTATTAGTGATAACGTTCCTGACTTCATCCGGGCTAAGAACAGAAAACAAGATAACATCTAGTGATTGTTATCTATATCAATTCTGTACAATTATTTACTTTTAATCTTTCTATAGGTCCTTTATTCACTGGTTCTTATATTGTTTATTATTCTTAGCCCTCATGAAGGCTAGAAATTGTCGCCGACACTTTGGCAGAAATAAATAATTTTTTTACCTTATTTCTGTTATTCTCTGACCGCACCCCAAAACTATCTTCTCCTTATAATTGACTCCACCATAGCATGAAGACTCTGCTTAAACATTACTTGGATTTAATGGCTCATGAAGAGCATGAACCTTAGGATGAAACTAAAAGCTCTCATCACCAGCCAATGAGTTCGTGATTACTAGGAGTTTGTTCTAATTCCAAAGATAACTGCAAGAAAAAGTGATATAGTTCGTTAGGCGCGTCAAAGCAATTTTTTTTTATCTTCGCCTAGATCGTTTAATTATTAAAATTGTATCATTTCTTTCAGACATCCCTCCACAGAAATGTTTATGTAATTATAGAATGTATTTATTATAGACTCAGTTTCATATTGAATCATAATTCAACCATCCCATTTGATACGTTAAGTTACAATTAAGTGGTTATTTATCAGGTGGTTTGATGAGGTGAGAGAGGGGGCAATGTAGTTTTATTGTCTTTTAATTCAATTTAATTGAGTTTTGGGTATTTTTATGACTAGGTTTTATTATTTTTGAGTTTTCTTCAACCAAATGGATCTGATGATTGGTTAAGGAGGTTCACAAGCAATAGCACTGTTTCATCGCAACCGGATCACAACCAGATTCCTTTGCTTTCTTTAAAATTCAGAATTCAAAGCAATCAGGGATTTGTGATTATCTTGATGAAATATTGGAGGTTCGAAATATTTTATAAAAAATATAAGCTAAAGAAAATGCAAAATTCGGATTCATATGTGATAATTATATATTTAATTACTTATTCATTTTTTACGGACGTTAAATATGTAACTTTTAGTTTGTGGTTGCGTTTAATAAATGAATATGATTCGAAAAACAATATCAAGAAATCCTTTTTGTTGACACACTACACTGTTGCTCAGAGAGTTGAATGTATTTGCCGGATAAACCATCCATATTGTTAATTCATATTGACAATAAGGATTACTTTAAAAAATTAAGAAATATCTTTTACAAAACTGTACAGCTCCAAGACGTACATGCATTTGGTGTGTAGATATATGCACGTAGAGATATATTGCAATTGGTAGAGAACAGTGCTCGATTACTTTCGGTACTTGTTCCATCCACAAAGCACTTTTAAAAATACGGATTATTATAATCTGTATTGCCATTAAATTTTAATTTTTTTGAGGAGTTATTGTTTAATGCAATCTGTTTCCTTTTTATTCAACAAAAATAAATGCAGTAAATAAATCAAAAAATGTTTTGTTGGTGATTAAAACGGTCTTGGAGGAAATTTGTAGTTATAAAATAATTATTTCATTAGATGAACAATAATCAGGTTGGGGGCTACCCACATTTTCCCTGCTCACTCGTACGTTACCATTACCACACCCCCTACCCACTTTTATGGTGTATACGGATTCATACCTAAGTACGACACTTCCCACTTGTAAGGTAGGGTCTATGTATGTTTGTGTGTATATATATACTTATCCCTAAGGAAAGATCACTAAGTTAATAAAAAATCTACCTGATATAGTTTAAGCAGAAGTACAGTAGGTTTTCTTCCAAGGGCTTAAAACAAATCATTTTGTTAAAAATATTTTTTTAAAGCCGCTAACTGTAATTGTTCTCTTTCATACCAACACATTTTGGATGCCATTCACTAAATCAGGATGACTTGATGATTTTGTTCTCCTGTGTACAACCCATGTAAGTTTCAAATTTTAGGTTGGTAAAACATGATTTCTTTTTTTAATTTATTTATTGTTATTTCCAACTGTATACAAATATATACAACAAGTAAATTAGCCGTAGGTGACTATTTGTTGATTGTGACATTATACAAACATGTAGAGAATCTACCCATTGATAGAACTCCAATAACATTTCTAGAAGAGAAGATCCCGAGGCCATCTTCTTTTCAGACGCCTAGGAGGATTATTAGGTAATGGAGGAGAAGCCAGGTTAGAAACAAGTGGATTTGGGTGGTTGGGAAGTTTATCATGGAATAATTGGTATCTGGTTCTTGCTAAATCGGCAAGATATGGGACATTGAGGTCCTGATGGATGACTTGATTTGTGACAAAATAAGTAGACCTTGGCAAAATTGATTTAAGAAATAAATCGTAAAATAAAATTATTTAGTTGTGTAGTTGTTGTTTATGTTTAACTTAACAAGGTGTTTCTGTTGGTTTCATGAAATGAAGTTATCTTATAATTAATAAAATAATTATTTTTTGGCTATTAATATTAATAATTTTTACAATACGCTAATTTAAGCTTATTTTAGACATTTTAGATTATATTTTGTCATAACAGCAACTTTCATGCAACGTATGCCGTGCCAGTTGTGGCAGTTTTAAACATACCTGAAAGTATGTATCACTGTGTAAACGGTCATGAACGTGATAGTAGTTGCACTATCGATTCATACCCCGTTCACTTAAAAATATGTATTAATGATAAGACAGGAAAATAGCCTGTTACTTGTCCAATCCTCCAGAGCCAATTCCATTCCAAAACAGAATAACTGTAATAAGACTTGCTATTATCAAGTCCTGCACAGCCAGGCCGCGGTCAGTAAGCTATAATAAAATCTATGGTTTTTCTTTAAAATATCATAAATGATTGCGAAGCGGATTGGTGTCGACACCTGTCGGTAGGAAAAGGAAGCCAGAGATGCTAGCACCACCTGTCATTTCATTGGTGAACTTCAAAGCACTCTATCTGCCGTTTATGAAAGTACAAAGCCAATGATTTCTACAACAGTATTTAAACATGCATTTCTACATAAATATGTACACTTGTATTTCTATCAAACTTATTTATGTTTCTAATTAATTTAGTGAATAAGTATTAAGATGAAATCTTTCTCTGAAAACTAATATTTAAGCAATATATAAATGAAACTGATGACTAGAAAAATACCCAATTAAATCAAGCTATTTATTCTGTTTGTAGTAATGTTTCACTATTATCACTTTTGTAATTTTCCGTAAACTCATAAATTCACAATTGAAAAAAAAAATGAAACATTTTTTGGCACCACATTTCTTAAATTTGCCTACAATGTTTTGATTCTTAATGCAATTGTGAAAATAATATATATATATTTATTTATTTATAAACTGAAGAGTACAGGGAAAAAATAATTAGTACTCAATTTTTTAATTATTTTGATCAAAAAATATTATATTCTACCTCCATTTTGATAATAAGAAAGAGGTAATCAGTTACACAATACATATTTTGTAGAACAATAAAAGTATTTTAACTTCATGTGTAATCAGTGAATTAAAATAAAAATCAAGAAGCAACATAAATAGAATGATTGTGTAAGATGAAAAATCAATGTGTCTGGATGGTGCTGCTGTGGTGGTTTTGCTAGGAACTACTTGTAGAATACAGGATTATGAGAAACTAACTTTTTTGCTGGCTTCAGGCAGTTTTTTTTCTGTTTGAAAACAGAACAACAAAATCAAATTTTTTTTTTTAAATATTCAAAATATCCACAACACTTTTAAGTAACCTAGAGTTACTCTTTTTTTAACTCACTGTCCAAAAACATCTGTTTTAATTTATGGATAATTTCTGTTATGACGTCATATGTGACCTGCATGACTTGCATATTATCTTCTCTTTTTGCTTGAACAGTATACCTCTTTGTATCTTTTTTGTGTTTCTTTCTTACTGTTAATAAAAGATCATTGTTCTGACTTGTTTTCAAGAGCACATTATCTTTGTCTTTATTTGTTTGTGTGTGCCCCGTCTCAAATTAGTCGGAGTTACAAAATTACTATTTTGGCAACGATAATGACCAGTTTACCGCCCCCAACGATTTTTATTTCAGGTGAATGTGTTTG
>NW_027110347.1:535811-538702 GCF_000696795.3 Halyomorpha halys
GCACTTGATGACGAAGTAAAGAAAGTTTATCGTCTAGCAGCACTTGATGACGAAGTAAAGAAAGTTTATCGTCTAGCAGCACTTGATGACGAAGTTCTCTCTCTTCTCCACAGCTTGTGCCTGCCTTCCAAGGTAGCTACCAACAATTTCAAAATTTAATTGAACTTCTCACCAATCATTTCAAATCTGTAAAATATTTACAGAGTATCTAGGTAAAACCATCTGATTCATTTTATATGCAAAAAAAATTATTTCGTTCTCAGGAACTGTACCAGAAACAGAGCAACAGATGAAATCTGTAGTATGTGGTAGGAAAAAGAAAGAAGAGGAAGTCATCCTATGTGACTCATTCTTTAATTTTTCAACGTGCCGTCATGATGATTTTATAATGGACTTAAATATATTTGGGCAAATTTATACATTTTAAATTGACACTAGGTCATTTTACAACATTATAGCTGAAAATGTTATACAGAAAACTTTGAAGGCCCCTCTTTGTGAAAATGATGTCAAATTATGTGGTTATGTGTGACTCAACATCTTCCCCATTGAGAAAATCAAATTATTGGCTGAAAAGGAATTTCATGGATTAGAGTTCCATGTAATTTCAAATGGAGGCCCTCCACTGATAGGAAGGCAAGGTTTGAAATGTTTGAAGTCTTCTTATTCTGAATAAATTTTATTTGTAGACCTTCACATTAAGAGCATATCTAATCATATTTCTAACATTATTAATTCGTATCCTAAGGTATTTCAGCCTTCGTTAGGTACATTTTCCAACTATAAAATTACCTTGCGACTTAAAGAGGGGACCGAGCCCAAATGTTTTAAAGCTAGATCAGTACCTATTTTATTGAAGAGTAACATCAAAGATGAATTGACTTCTTGAGCTAGGTATTTTAGAAAAAGTTGAGTGTAGCAAATGGGCCACTCTGATAGTCCCAGTTACTTTCATAACTTTACTGGCGTTTGCGGAGATTATCGCCTTACCATAAATCGAGTCCCGTTGAGCAACCAATAAGCTCTTCCAAGGCTTCATCATATATGCTCAAGTTTTGGCGGAGCTAAATTCTTTTCAAAGATTGATTTGAATGACGCTTATCAGCAACTCCTATTAGAAAATAACTCAAAACCTATGGCTACAATTATTACTCATATTCCTTTAAACAGGTACATAGGATTGTGCTTCGGAATCACTAGTGCACCCGATAAGTTTCAGAAAGTTGTGGATGATGTACTCCCAAGACTCTAGGAAGTGGGATCTTTGCTGGACGACATTTACATTAGCGGTAGGACCAGAGAGGACCACAGCCAAAGGCTTGAGAAGGCTCAAAATTCTAAAGAATATCTGGGTTATAAATTTATGCTATGTATGCCAGAGATAACCATGCAGAATAGAAGCCATAAAAGATGCTCCACCACTTAAGGATGCTACTACTCTCAAATCGTTCAATGGACTGGTGATGTTTCATCTAAAGCTTAATCCTAATGCTTCTGAAATATTACACCGTTTAGGGAAAAAAGATGTAAAATTTATCTGGACAAAAAGCTGTAAGATAACTTTTGAAAAAACTAAAAAGATATCAACTTCTGAACCAGTCTTAGCACATTTTGATTAAAGTTTACTTTTACAATTGACAGTAGGCGCATAAGCCAAAGCGGCGGGAGCAGTTTTTCTCATACTGATGATAAAAAATAATGAACGCTCATTATGATTAGTGGAAGTTTTCCTCCATGGAAAGAGAAGCTTGGGCTATTATGTTTGGAATCACACATTTTAAAGATTTTCTTATTTTCAAAAGAGTTTACATAGGTGCGACATCGAGATGAAGAGTTGCGACAGATCACCAAGATGAAGAGTTGCGACAGATCACCGAGATTAAGAGAGTTGCGACAGATCACCGAGATGAAGAGAGTTGTGACAGATCACCGAGATGAAGAGAGTTGTGACAGATCACCGAGATGAAGAGAGTTGCGACAGATCACCGAGATGAAGAGTTGCGACAGATCACCGGCTCTTACTTTTCATTTTTGGAGAACGGAAAGGCATTCCCATTTATGGTGTGAATCGCCTTCAATGATGGGCATATTTCATTTCGAATAATAATTATTAAACAAAATATATTAGATCTTTAGAAAATCGAGCTGATTATCTGTCAAGAAGGATTGACGGTAAAGGTGGTTTAACCGACCCTCTTGATGAAATTCCATATCTAAATTTCATTCACGAAAACTTGCCTTTTGGAATAAGCTGGAAAACTATCCGCCAAGAACCAATAACTGATTCTGTACTCTCTCGGGTTATCAGGTTATTAGGATGTTGGTGCATGGAGGATCACTTCCTGCGAAAAATGAAAATTTAAAGCATTAAAGGAAACGATTTGTCCAGCTGACACTGCATCACGGATGTGTTGTGTGGGGTTACCGTGTCATCATACCCGAAAAATTCCAGTGTAAAATTTTCCAACGGCTTCATGCAAATCATCTAGGTGCAGCCAAAATGAAGAGTTTCACTCGAAATTAATATTTGTTGCCAGCGCTAAATAGAGATTTTGAGCAGTGTGCCAACTGCTACCATTTTCGACTATTCCCACCTAAAGCAGTTTTATAGCCATCCGTGGCCTAAATCTCCATCGATCCGGATCCACATTGATTTTTTAGCGCCTATAAATAAGATTTCTCATAAATAACGTTATTAGGGATTCAACAACAAAATGGATCAAAGGTTTTTGAGTATCATCAATGACGGTTACGACAGCTATGTCTAAGTTCTCAGAACTATTCACACGTTTTGGGTTACCTCGATCCTTAACATCTGATGGAGCCAAATGCTTCGTAGGTTTAGAATTTTCAATTTTCTTGAGAGCCAAGCGGAAGAAGATCTCAATCCT
>NW_027110347.1:538752-540594 GCF_000696795.3 Halyomorpha halys
AGCTGATTTTCCACATTTATAACTTGCTTTCCTGTGCATCCTAAGCCCTTTTCATAGTTCTTGAACTTGACTGTCAGACTTTTTTCAGTTTATAACATCCACTTGCCAGATTTTATAACATCCATGGTGGATTTCATTCCCCTAACTATCATCCAAAAACGTTCCATATTCGCAGCGATATAATAACTGTCCCGAACCTCTTCTTCTTCCAAATAACTCAATAACACATCTACAATAAAAAATAGTTTCTTCTCATTTCACTACCCGAAATCCCGCTTCTGACACCAATAGTCCCGGATTACCTGAGCCAAGAAACAAACCACAAAGAACAGAAACAAAAGCAAATTTATTTTATTGCAAAGTAACCAAAATAACACTTTAAGTAACCTAGAGTTACTCTTTTTTTTGCACACTGTCCAAAAACATCTGTTTTAATTCATCGATAATTTCAATTATAGTCGATTGACCAGATTACATCGTTACAATATAAATCACTTTTAGTGACTAAAGCTATTATAATGGATTCTATAGAGGCATTATAAACCATTATCGAAAAATTAGATAAACTTTTATTTTCCAAAAGCTACTAAGATATTATCATTTCAAATTTCTAAACTACTTGAACAAATAACAAGGTAAAAAGATAACATCGTGACACTGATAATTGTGTTATCTTTCTATTTTTTTATCTGCGCCTAAGAACACAGATGACAATTTGTATGACTAAGAATTCGAGAATGTACAGCTTCAGCAAAGGACCACTGGAAGACCTGTCTCGAACGGACAGTAATTAACGTCTAAAATCAGGAAAAGGTTAAAGAAAAAATATGTTGTCTTCTAATCATTAGAACTTTCTTTCATTGACTAAACCACCCGAAGAGAGTCGCGCATTCGATTCAGAAAATATAGTAGTCTGTTGAAGTAATATTCGGGAAGAGTTAGTAGTTATTAAGCGTCGAGCAACAAATATAAAACTTTAAAAAGATTGCGAGAATGGATAAGAATGAATTTATAGATTGACCAATAGAATATAATTTGCTCATATATTATTCTTTTATATATAGTTTTAAATATGGCGATGATAAGCTATCAAAAGAATATTCGGATTCAAAATTAATTTTTCTAAACACCAATTTTATAAATAAATAATTTTGTCTAAAGAGATTTACAGGCGTTCAATTATTAAAAGAAAATGCTTCTCTAATTCAAAAAAGACTACATCAAAACCTCGATCCCGGCCAACCCCTTGACCTTCTTGGGCCTTAGCGCTAATCACTCTTCTTGTCATAGCTGTTGAGGTTATGTGCACTACTTAACAGGCCATCTGTTGTTTTCAAACATTAACAGTTTTCTTTCAACAATGGATGGCCCGGAATTGTAAACCCCGAATTTTACTCCGGTTTCAAGGTGAACCCTCAGCTTACTGCTAGAACAAATTTTGAAATAGTTTATGGCACCAGACCCTTTTTACTTAAAAACAAAGGGTGACATGTCGATAACAGGAGCACAGTAATAAGTTATATATTTTTTTTCCTTTAAATATAGTAATCTTTATTTACGTAAGTGATCACTTACTAAAACAACTGTGAATTTTATATCCATAAGATCCCTTATTTTATATCTCTTAAAAGTATCATATTAAAAATTTAATGACTTTGAAAGTGTTAATACATCTGAGGTCATCATAATGGAATATATAGAATGGTATATATGGAATAAAATTTTCAAAGTAATAAAATTGTGAAAATCATACCTTAAGAAATATGGAATATGGGATCATTTCATATATATTAACTCATGCTTTAAATATGGGATCATTTCATATATATTAACTCATGCTTT
>NW_027110347.1:541076-542411 GCF_000696795.3 Halyomorpha halys
TAGGATCAATTAGTCTTTATAAATTCTAGAACCAATTTTCTTATTTTCAGATTCCTACTTTTACTATGGACTCATACTTTTAGAATACTCCTATCTTCTCGCATCAGAATAGCTGTATTGATTTACCGGATCTTACACCTCCATTTGAGACTTTCAATAAGAAAAACTTATTAATAGGAAATTAAGATTGGGATAATACTACACTATCTTAGATTTTTATCATTTATTCTAAATTTTTAGAAAAATGTTTCATTAAATTCATATGAATGAATGGAAATCAAACATTTTAAATATTTTCTCTTCACAATAAATGCTAATTTTAAATGATAATATAACATCTTTAAAAATTATATTTTGTTGATATATTTATCGGTATCTTGACACTTAACAATTAACAACTCACCTAATGACTTCTGCACTATTTCTCTTCTCTCTAACTTTTCAAAACAGCTAGAACGCCTAGTTCAAAACCAACTCTCAAACTTCCTAGAAGAACGTTCTCTCATCAATCCCCTCCAATCTGGCTTTCGACCTGGCTATTTAACACAATCCGCTCTCCTTAAAATAACCCACGATCTCCAAACTGCCATGGAACACCAACTATCCCCATCCTCCTAGATTTCTACAAAGCATTTGATACAGTTAACCACAACATCCTTATCACCAAACTATAAAATATTCCCCTATCCAACAGTGCTTTGCGCTGGTTTTAATCATTCCTTTCAGATCACTCCTGTTACGTAGTGGTTCCAGATAAACCACAATCAATGACTCGATCCCTTACCTGTGGTGTCCCTCAGGGTTCATCGTTTTCCCCCAACCTTTTCACTATCTACATTAATCTCCCTATCAAACATTCTCAATACCACTTTTACGCTGATGATTTCCAAATTTGCCTTTCTCTCCCACCTTCTGACTTATTTGTTGTCAAGAAGACTTGGATCGAATTAGTCACTGGGCTAAAGAAAATAATTTATAAGTTGAATGCAGCGAAGACTAAGGAAATCGTTATAGGATCCAATCACCTCCTGAAAACTATTTATCATATTCCAATCTTATTCCTAAACAACAATCCAATACAATTCCATTCATACGTTAAAAACCAGATACTACAGACCACACTCTCTTCTGGAAAAACCACATTTCCCATATTTTCAGTCATACCTTCTCCACCCTAAAGCTTTTAAATTATCTTCGTCACCTAGTAGGCTCCATTTTGATTGTTACTGTGTGGTTTACGAAGGTGCCCCTGGGAATCTCGAAGCAAATTATCTTCGTCACCTAGTAAACCCGTAGGCTCCATTTTGATTGTTACTGTGTGGTTTACGAAGGTGC
>NW_027110347.1:542461-543413 GCF_000696795.3 Halyomorpha halys
CTATTTCTCTTCTCTCTAACTTTTCAAAACAGCTAGAACGCCTAGTTCAAAACCAACTTTCAAACTTCCTAGAAGAACGTTCTCTCATCAATCCCCTCCAATCTGGCTTTCGACCTGGCTATTTAACACAATCCGCTCTCCTTAAAATAACCGATTTTAAATTGCCATGGAACACCAACTATCCCATTCAAACCTAACTATCCCCATCCTCCTAGATTTCTACAAAGCATTTGATACAGTTAACCACAACATCCTTATCACCAAACTATAAAATATTACCCTATCCAACGGTGCTTTGCTCTGGTTTCGATCATTTCTTTCAGATCACTCCTGTTACGTAGTGGTTCCAGATAAACTACCATCAATGACTCGATCCCTTACCTGTGGTGTCCCTCAGGGTTCATCGTTTTCTCCCAACCTTTTCACTATCTACATCATTCTCCTTATCAAACATTCTCAATACCACTTTTACGCTAATGATTTCCAAATTTGCCTTTCTCTCCCACCTTCTGACCTATTTGTTGGCAAGATGAAGCTTCAAGAAGACTTGGATCGAATTAGTCACTGGGCTAAAAAAAATAATTTATAAGTTGAATGCAGCGAAGACTAAGGAAATCGTTATAGGATCCAATCACCTCCTGAAAACTATTTATCTTATTCCAATCTTATTCCTAAACAACAATCCAATACAATTCCATTCAAACGTTAAAACCAGACACTACAGACCAAACTCTCTTCTGGAAAAACGACATTTCCCATATTTTCAGTCATATCTTCTCCACTCTAAAGCTTTTAAATTATCTTCGTCACCTAGTAGGCTCCATTTTGATTGTTACTGTGTGGTTTACGAAGGTGCCCCTGGGAATCTCGAAGCAACGGTTAATGAAGTGGCTTTACCCCTCCATCCATCATAAATATTTTCTTGCTTCGTTCCTCTATCAAGTTCTTCAAT
>NW_027110347.1:544008-546169 GCF_000696795.3 Halyomorpha halys
AAGGTGCCCCTGGGAATCTCGAAGCAAATTATCTTCGTCACCTAGTAAACCCGTAGGCTCCATTTTGATTGTTACTGTGTGGTTTACGAAGGTGCTCCTGGGAATCTCGAAGCAACGGTTAATGAAGTGGCTTTACCCCTCCATCCATCATAAATATTTTCTTGCTTCGTTCCTCTATCAAGTTCTTCAATCCCACCGTTCATCGTGAATCTCTGGTATGCTTATCGAACCGCAGCCTTTGGTAGATCTTTCCTCATCCGTTCCTCTTTCCAATGAAATTTTATTCCCCCTTTCATTCGTAGTTCTAATACGCTTCTAACATTCAAATCTTCATTTTTTCTACACGATTCCGGAAGTATAAGGTTAAATTTATATATTTTCTGTATTTAATGTTTCATATTTTCTTTTATTCTTGTAAATATGTATATCACCAGAAATTGTACCTTTCCATTTATTATTTTTAGTTTAATTGTATTTGAATTTTTACCATCTTTTTTTTCTTTTTATTTATTATCAGAAGTGTTAGTCATCTTATGATTTATGGTACGAATATGGTTTTATTTTATTTGTTCTAATCTTATTTTATATATTCTGTTAATTATTGTTGTTCATTATTATCTTTTCAAATTCATTATTTTATTATATTTTATGACGTTTTATAAGTTCATCTTTATTTTTACTTTACACTAAGGCTTCAAAGTCTAATTTTGACGACAGTATATTAATTATCCCAAAGGGATAAATAAAATCTATTATTATTATTGTTTAACAATATAATTGAGTAAATAAATTTAAAATCAATAATGCAAACTAGCTAATACAAAAGAAAGTAGCAACCCATTACTAATGACTGACCACTCTTTTTATTTTTGTAAAGAGAAATAGTTTAGTTATATATTTCTTTAGATGATTGCAACTTAAAATTGCACATTCATTTATTTTTTATTTTCGTATACTCTCTTTCAATATAAGTTATTTTTTTCTTAACATTTATAACCCACCAGCCCTAGCCCACCCAGGACATACTTTGCCTCGATAAGAGGAAAGGCTCTATTCAAGATCCCTGTTCAGGTAACATTTAATGGCCTCCTTGAGCCGGATCCGCTTATATCATTACATCATTTATTGGTCCTCCGTTTATGATGATATTTCTCGGTTGGAATAAACTAGACTCTGAAGTTTATTTCTTGTGTTGATTTTATTTCTTTTTTTTTTCATTGTAATTCATCTTACCATTCCGCAAAATATTTTTATTTCCTTTTTTTTCATTGTAATTTATCATACCGTTCCACAAAATATTTTTATTGTAATTCATCATACCATTCCGCAAAATATTTTTATTTCCTTTTTTTCATTGTAATTCATCAAATCATTGCGCAAAATATTTTTATTTCCTTTTTTTCATTGTAATTCATCATACCATTCCGTCAAATATTTTTATTTCCTTTTTTTCATTGTAATTCATCATACCGTTCCACAAAATATTTTTTTTTTCATTGCAATTCATCAAACCCTTCCATTTGGTCCAAAAAATAGTTTTTAGTCTCGTATCTAAAGAGCTAACTGCTTCTTCATTCATTGAAACTGCAAGAAGCCAATTACTTTATATTATTTTGTCTGGTATTGCGTTGCCGAGACTCAGAGATTCAAAGTTTCAAGAAAAAACATTTCGGAATCCCTCTAATACAGAGACTTGATTGATAGACTTCTTAAGAGTAGGACACTGGAATTAACCATTGATGAGGAAAGCTCAACGCTCATTAAGCAAGGAGGGAGGACAAATACAGAACAGTAGTTCCATCGCAGGGGATCCAGGTCTTGCACCTCACTTCTGTTCAATAAACACCCAGCAGTTGATCCAAAGGGTTAGCAATTTAAAAGGATGGCTAGATGTCCTATTCGAATCGCCTACTTTCGTCTCTTCTTTTATTCATATAGGGGCATTTCCTAGCAATATGTTGAATCATTGCCGCACTCGAAGCATCTTGAACGTCACTAAATGCTCAATCTTTCCGCAACCATGACACTATCGATCCTCTTGCCAACCATTGTTTCTGGGTTTTGTTTGGCTCCTTCTATTTTCTTGGAGACTGGAATTCTCTCTTCTACTATCTCCATTTTCTCTCGTTCTCCAAGGTTTGGGCATGTTTCTTGGCCGTTG
>NW_027110347.1:546420-549835 GCF_000696795.3 Halyomorpha halys
ACCTCTCTACCAATTGTATCTTTGAGATCTTGAGCAATTTCCACAAAGGAGCTCTCTCTCGGAAATCTCTCATTCTTCCCCAGCTCGTTTGCCAGCTGAATCTTTAGTACCATGGAGAGGAATAGCATCCGACCCTTTACTTGGATTGTTTCCATCATCTAGCTCAGTTTATCTGCGATTCTGTTGTAGCGTTCTAGGGGTTCCGCGGCATACTTCCCACTAGACTGTTTCGGTGTCTTTGTCTCTCTAATCATGATGTATATGTCCTCCTTAAGGGCTGACCGTCCTCCTTCGAACGCCTTCTTTAACTCTCCAAGGGGTGTCTTCGTTCGCCTGAATCTGATTGAAGATGCTCCTCTTCACTCGGCAGACGATCGATGCTTTTAATGGCTCCGCATCTTCACCATTGAGTAGATTTTCGATAGAATTCACTTCAATTCGGCTTATTAGTCAGCTATCCCCTTTTATGAACTAGCTCAGTTCTCCCAGTAAACCGTTCGAGATCAGAAACGGCCTTCCTCAAGTCTTGGGCGGATGCCGTGCGTACTTTCTATCCACTCCAGTGTTGTGGCGTGGGCTTCCACTAGAGAGACTTTTAGTAGTGGGGCAAACCATCCGAGTCAAAGTGACTTTAGGAAATAGATCACTAAGAAAGTTAACTGAAAATTGTTGACATTTTCGGGGATGAAAAAGGAACTGGAACCATGGAAGGTTCGTTCTCGACCCCATTTTGATTTAAAGCTCCCAGGTTGAAAACCACTTGTCTGACGTTCCCGCTAGCAGCCATTATTAAAAAAAAAATGAGAGAAGAAAAAATGTAAGATAAAAAAAACAGCAATAGAAATTCTTCTTGAAAACAAAACTTGCTCCGGTTTCTAATGTTCCCGGAATTTGGCACCACTTAAACGTTTGAGAACACACAGTCTAAATAGAGAAAAGGGAGAGAGAAATGACTTCTCGGTTGTTACTTAAAGACTAATTTTTATTGAGTCCAACTCGTCTATAAGTACATTTGAATCAACTGATTTACTGGATCAGCCAATATGAGTTGTACAACTGGCTTTTCTCGCACAAATATTTAAACTTTAGAAATAACAATATTTGTTTGGTATATTTTTTAATACTTACTGGCTGAATCGTTTTAATAAGTTCATTTAGATCCCCTACTGCCGCCACGCTAACAATCCAAAAATATTCTTAAGGAGATAAACAA
The DNA here is from genome assembly GCF_000696795.3 of Halyomorpha halys. Lineage (NCBI taxonomy): Eukaryota > Metazoa > Arthropoda > Insecta > Hemiptera > Pentatomidae > Halyomorpha > Halyomorpha halys. The sequence goes on from NW_027110347.1 coordinate 547,634, forward strand.
TAACATCCCTTCGGTTAGAAGAAATATGATTGTAAGAAAGATTTTAGGTATCATTTATATTATTATATTTTTTCTGTAAGTAAATATAAGCTGAATTTAAATTATCCTTGCCTCGTATTATTGTAAATGTGGAAATGACCGTTGAAATGATTGACCTTAGTGGAGGCTAGTGTTCTGTCCAAGGGGCCTCTTTTATAAAAAGAAAAAAATTGAAAAAATCACCAATGCAAAGTGCTTTTTTTCAGAGTCAACACTTATTTGTTTATTGATATCATTATAACACTGTAGTGTAGTTTGCTTAAAACATTAAAAAAAGATGTATTGACCTAAATAAATTTCTATGTATGAACATTATCTTCTTTTCTTAACTTGGTAAAATGGTTCTTCAATACCTGATAGCCCTATCGAGTATAATTCTGGGCCAAGATTCAGTAATTACTTCTTAGATAAGGAAAAAATGACGGAGCACTTCTGGGAGATGAATCATTAAATGATGTAGGCCGGGTGGTCAGCTCATTCCCAACTTTTCTTCTCCAAAGTCCTGCCCCTTCCCTCTTCCCCCTTTCCTTTCCTTAGTCGTCATTTGGGAAATTAATGGACATTTTATTCAATGGTTGCCATAGGTTCCAGCTTTCAGTGATTGCTCTTATTCATCCCGGATTTAAATTTGAATTCAGTCATTTCAGGTTTGTTATCTTGAATTTTGAACGTATCAATAAAAAAATATATTCCGTTAATTACATTAACGGATTAAAATGTTGAACCGCCGTAGGACGTAATAGAATAGCCAAGTACTTAAATTCTTACCTCACTAAAGTGTTGTCAACCATGTAATAATGGAATTATTTAGTCTCATAGAACTAATTTTATGTCTTTGTGGGATGTGCATTAATACCTTTTTAAACGTAATTTAATTAACAATGATATAATTTTTAACATAATAAAATAATACATACAAATATTTGAACATAATAAAATAATTATTGCCTTTCAATAATCATTAACTTTAACTATAAGTAATCTTATTGTACTAGCAACACGTTGAAAGAAAACGGCTTAACAATTTTTTATATGGATAAATATCGATCCCAACAAATCCAATACGACAATGAAGATAGTTACCCACAGGTTGCTCAAAGGCTATCTCTGTAGAGCTGTGCTGAGCACTCAGCGGTATTAGATCTTTGCTCGAATCTGTCTCCATATTTCTTCTTCTGCTTCTTTTATGAACCTCACGTCCACAAAAATATAGCTTTACTTGATTAAAAAAAAATAAAAATAAGCAAGGGAAAAAGATGGGGTGAAAAGATTGGTGTTCAAGATATTTTAAAAGGTAAAACAATAAATCTATTGTTAAATTACACACATTATATTTCATTTATATACTTGCCTACCTCGGATGTACACTGTCACATTTGCCTGACTCGGAGGAGTACAGTTTGAACAAAAGGCTCCCTTCAAATAAATGTTCACTTCACTTGTCTACTAAGAGTAATGTAACTGTCATTACTAGTGGCCTGGCTAAAGTGAAAGCATTTCAAAAGAAATATGTAAGATGAAGAGTGTCCTCTCTTGAGTGCCGCTGTAGCGACGTACATATATACTCAATGCTAAACTATAAACTATTTAGGGAATAATCTGACCTATACTAATTAAACCGCCATAACAAATTAGCAAGAACTTGCACAAGTATGACACTACTATACAGAACACATGGCTGCTATACCCGCACGACGGCACTGCCTCTCTCAATAGTTACAATATATCTATTTATCTTAACTAGTTTATTAAAGTATAGTGATTTTAAATATATAAAATGAAATTAATTACCATTTGTCCATTTTTGACAATCTTTGACTTTTAGTTGTTATAATTCAGATTCCGTGCTGTAGTACACACATTTAATTAATATGAAACTAAAATTATATATAAGAAAAAAGGCTACTAGCTTGAAGGAAATAAGATTGATGAATAAAGAATGAGAAGTAAAGAGCTACCGTGAAGAGGCTAGGATTTTACAGATTGTCGGTTCACTTTCAGCTAATTGATAAATCATACGAGGGCTCCTGAAACGTCGTATATTTCGTCCTAATTTCTTTTAGCGATTGAATTCTAAATCCAGACCACATTAATTAGTTACTAATATACAGCAAAGCCTTTCTTTACCTCCTGCCTAGCCATTAGTTACTAATATACAGCAAA
>NW_027110347.1:549885-550345 GCF_000696795.3 Halyomorpha halys
ATTAGTTACTAATATACAGCAAAGCCTTTCTTTACCTCCTGCCTAGCCATTAGTTACTAATATACAGCAAATCCTTTCTTTACCTCCTGTCTAGCCATTAGTTACTAATATACAGCAAATCATTTCTTTACCTCCTGCCTAGCTATTACAGACTCGTGCGTTGGGCTTCCTTATAATAAAACAATGTATTATTTATTGTGTTATTATACAATTAACTGTAGGGGCCTATTTTATGGGCACATAAAATTTATATATTTGAACTATGTTGCAGTCCAGCGCCCTACCTACTTACCCTGTTTATTTCCAATTGCTTTATTGCCAAATTTTGGAATAGTCGGTTTTACTAAAGACAATCAGGGTGTCCCCGAGCACTAGTTGCCACATATCTGGGTACTTCAACATATCTGGGTACTTCAACATATCTGGGTACTTCCACATATCTGGGTACTTCCACATATCT
>NW_027110347.1:551093-551990 GCF_000696795.3 Halyomorpha halys
GGGTACTTCCACATATCTGGGTACTTCCACATATCTGGGTACTTCCACATATCTGGGTACTTACCCCAGGCTGGAAAATACCTGTATTTGAACTTCCACTGTTTGGGAGTCCCCTGATTGCTGAAGACGAAAAATTCCTATCCTGAGTTGGACTAATTCATAATATTACAGACTTATTTTTTTGATTTCTTGACAACCCAGATTTTTCAATTAAACCGCATTATCTTAGTGCCTAGGATAAGAAAAAGCAATAATTGTATGTTCATTGATTTTTGTTTTAATAATAAACAGATAATAAATTTAAAATGTACATAAGCGTCAATTGCTTTAAAAATAAGTCCCTACCTGCTCCTATAACCAACTTTACTACCGCCCTTCCAGCTAGTTAATCCAACTAATATAATTAGTTTTGTTTTGTAATTAATGAAATACCAAGCTGCTTGTTGTGCAAAAGTTTTATTGAACTTGCAATGCTATAACAGTGGATAGCATTTCAAGTTCAATACAACTTTTGTTTTAAAAATAAATAATTAAGAACATAAAAAATTATTAAAGAAAAGCAATAACACTAATAAAAACCCAGGACATCCTAAGATATACTGAAATCGTAATCTTCTTCAAAGAATGCTAATTCATTGAGCCTGCTACTCTTAGAGTCAAAGTGATTTTAGGAAACAGATTCCATCACTAAGAAAGTAAAATGAAAATAATTGTTAACATTTCCTTTTCTCATTTTATATTTATTCTTTGTTTTATAACTTATGTATTTTAAGATATAAAAGATCATTTAAACCTCAAAAATACTTAAATAAAAAGGAAAAAAAATATATAAAACGTTATCACAGGAGCTAAAGTTAAAAGCGTTTCTTCTTTTTCCTCTTTCTTTCTTATGCTTAA
>NW_027110347.1:552951-554083 GCF_000696795.3 Halyomorpha halys
GTATGTTTCATATACACTTGAAAATCTTGGGAAGGAACTACCCATTGGTGGTACTTCAAACATTAATTTAAACTAGAAGGTCCCGTGGCCATCTTCTTAAAAAAATATAAAAATAAAAGAAAAGAAAAAAAAAAGTGAAAATTACTTTTTTAATAAATTAACTATTTGTGAATATGTTAATGATTATCGGTTTTTAAGTTGACGGAAGAAGACTCTAATTGGATATAGAGGCTTTCAGAGATGAGCCTTTTGTCATGACATTATCCAATTACCATCATGTCATCAAAGAAATAGCTCTTCGCACCACGATTACTTCTACTAGCTATTTTAAAATCTTACTGGTTTTACTTTTCATCTATTCCACGGAAGTCACGCCACACACTGGTTGAAAATCGATGTGTGAACCTCAGAACCGCCGTTTTGTCCTTCCCACTTAATTACAATATATTATCTTTAATATTAAAAATTAGATAACTACCTGATACCTTTATGTAAAAACAGTTTAAAATATAGAAATTATTATTGGGTTTATGTTTACATTATTTACATTTTTTCCCCTAAATGAAATTAGTTTTAAATGACTTTGACAAAGAATAACTCTTTTGCATTTAAAACATCATTTGCGTCCGCATGATGTTCTGTTCTTTATACATCGATATATTGTAACCACTGGTTCATAACGTACTGTGTTTATTAAATCGATTTTAGTGAAAGGACAGCCAGGCGGCAATGATATGCAAAACAATTTGGGAAATATCCTTATATCCTCATAGTTTTATTTATATTTTAATCTGGATTTTCTTTGAAGGAAGTCTGGTAAGCCTAAAATTTTTTGACTGTAAAACTTCCAATTTGAATGTATTTATTCTAAATTAACATAATGTTGCGACAATGTTTCGGGACTCTTGTCCCATATTCATGTACTTTTATAAACCTACAAACAATAGTAATTCACAATAAGAACAATCCTTATCCATGTGTATAATTCATAATTCATATAATTATATTTACCTCATAATAAGTCAGACTTTTGATTTCACAAAGGAAATTATGTCATTATCCACGTGGCTTGAAAAAAATTGCTTTACACTGTTTTTATTTTATGATCACATTTAGCACAAACATTGCTCTA
>NW_027110347.1:554687-557691 GCF_000696795.3 Halyomorpha halys
TTTTTTTTTTTTATAATTTGATTGTTCTAAACCCGTTTATTTCTTCTGATTTTTATGTTTAGTCTATTTATAGTGTCAGTTTTGTAGTTTAATGTGTCTTGGATGTTTTTGGTTATATGTAAAGCTTCCAGAAATCTTCTGCTTTTTGTGTTTTGCAATTTATATTTTTAACATTTCTACAATTGATTGCATGTTGCTTGATTCTGGTTTCCATTTTTTTTTTTTTTCACCAATGTATACTTTCTCACAATTTTTACAATCTATCTTGTATATTTCATTTAATTTTATATTTTAATCAAATTACTGACTTTACTCCATAAAAAAAACTGGCGGCTCAGATATTGTTTGAATAGAAAGAAACAATATATTAAAGTGATTCCAGTATAACTGCAAACTTTTCCCTAAAATAATATCATTGATGTAGCGATTGACAAAGTTCCCACTACAAGAAATGCTCCTACATTGAGTACGAAGAGCATTAGATAGAGATTGGCTGGAAAAAGGCTCTATCGTGGCAGAGATAAGCCCAGGTGATTCAACCGTATAACGTTACTACCAAATGTTTTCTTATCGTCTATCTTCAACATATTCTTCCTTCCCTCATTAAATTCTTAATATAAAGAAATATACTTTATATTCCATGTACATGTTTCTTTTTTTTTTTTTAATTTTTCATGAATAATTATTATTAATGACGATGTTTAGAGTAAGGTAATAAAATTTGACACAAGTCAAGACTGTATCGAGTGATTCCTCGTCTACCAGTCTATTAGTTTATTCATTATTATTCAAAGCAAGTATATTTTAAATGGAAAACATGGAAACGTTAAAAATTCAACTTTTTTAATGATAAAGTGGACACTCCGTTTTCAACCAATTTAACACTGTCGCACTCTTTTACATAAAAGCTACACTATAAGTTTAGAGGACTATCTACTCAAAACAAAAATTCGCTGCCACTGAAGCAACTTGTGAAATTATTAAATCTGAAGGGAAAGGTATCCTTGACCAGCGCGCTGTGCGGCCTTGGGTTGGAGAACAACGGTGGAATGGATTGATGAGGCTCTGTAGGAAGCTGTTGATTTAAATCCGTCCACATGTACTCGCACATGGACGTGTCCTGTATTGAATGATACTGTTAGTAACTAAAGAGATTTTACCGCAAGATTGTCGCATGTGATCCAAAGTAAGTTTACTGGCGAAATCTGAATACCCGTGAGCAATGGCTAGCGGCAAGACTACTTTTCCGGTACCTACAAGGGCCGTTTGAAAAAAAAATCTTCGCTTTTCGTTTTTTTGGAATTTTAAAGTTGTTATCCATCACGAATTTGTTTCTGATGGATGCTCTATGAATTTTGAACTCTAAGGCGAACAACTGGAAAGATTGTACGCGAACTTGTCAGAGTGTTATCCTGCTTTTATTAACCGAAAAGGGGTTTTATTCCAACAAGGTAATGCACGTCTTCACACTTCTCGTCGAACCAAAGAAAAGTTTAAAGAACTTCGTGGGTTCGAACCCCTGCATCGGATTACTACTTGTTTTGATTCATGGCCCATCTCCTTCAAGGCAAACAATTTGATAATTTTGCGGAAGTTGAAATCGCGGTCTAAAAATACTTTGATATCCACCCCAAAGAATGGTATCAGCGTGGGATCGACCAATTGGCAAGCAGATCGGTAATGACGGTAGATAACAATGGACGATACTTTGAATATTCATTTTATTTTATATCAAAGAAATTATAATACAAATGTTTGGTTGAAAACGGTATTTTTTTTTATAAACCCTATTACATTTTATTAAGACATGTTCCCAAGTATTAATTTTTGTGGTTTACAATTTTTCAATTCTATGATTTTTTTTAAAGATTTATGAGAACAGACAAATAATATACTTTATAATTGAAAAAATATTGACATTTCTCATTCATAAGCATCGTAAATTTGGTTCATTAAAAATGTCCTGCTTTGGGTGAGTTGTCACTGTCATTTTTTGCCATGCCCTAAAACATTCAATAGCAATTCCTATCAAGATATATTTTAAGGTCTGTATACACATGCTTTCTCATTACGAAGTGATTACTGCTAGTTTAGTGTTTAGGGTGTTAATTCCTTTAGCTATGGCGCGGATAGAATGTTAAGATTTCCCTGAATGTTGGGACAATTAGAAAGAGGATCCAGGCGTTGAATGGAAAGGAATAATGTGAATTATTGAGGAAGCGAGAGGGATCGATGGACCGAGAGGAGGCTGACTCGCCCATTAAATATTTAATTCTGGGACGAAAACCTGCCAGGGGGGGCAAGGAGCAATATCTACGGGGGGGGGGCAATATCGATGTAAAACAGGGATGATATGCCCCCCTCCCCCAGACACAACTCGATCTCATCTTCGGGTACTTTCCATTTGCATACCTTACCTCCCCCCCGCCGTAGGCTACGGCTCTTATAAACCAGCTCATATATTCTTGGGGGGATAATAATGTCTGTTATGTTATAAGGCCATTTTCAGTTGGCTACATCCACCAGGTACATGTCAATATTATTCCTCAAAACTTTCTTATGAAGAGCTGATGAACGAATCAATTAAACAACTATTTCATACATATTTCGTGGTTTTCAGAAAAAAAATTTGCCTAAAGTGTAATGCGTTTCCTCGACCAGAGCCACAAGTAATTTCTTTCTTCTAAATATGAGGTTGATGCTAAACACCAATAAGATTTATTTCAATTATATCCGATTCCAAGTTTCAATCGGCTCAGAATACCAAGGGGAGAGGAGACCGGAAGCGGAGGTATTGACATAATTTTTTGTTGAAGTCACTGTTAGAATGTGGGACCAGGTTTATTTCTAGTTCTGTTCAGGTTTCCACTAATGTTTTTCTTATATTACCTCTTGGTTGTAGCTGAAAAAAACAAAAAATAAATTAAAATGTACTGTGATCGGGAAACGGACAACTTGATAATGTATTCTGGCATGAATATCAGCAACTTAAAAGATTCCTTAT
>NW_027110347.1:558621-561549 GCF_000696795.3 Halyomorpha halys
ACGCAAGGTAAGCACTGGTCTGTCATGTCTGCTGGGTTAGTCCTGCAAGGAATACTTCAATTATCAACTCATAGAACGCACTTATCAACGGAAATATACGCACGTAAAGGTTTTATTTTGTTAGTATCTTTTCTTTTATTATATTGATGATTGACAAAATTTTCTTTTTGAATAAATTTAACAATTAAGAATCAATCAATTATTTTATTTCATTTTGCTAATATAATTTCATAGTGTAGATAGGCGCAACAATGCGTTCGAGCTGTTTACAAAAAAGACTGCATCTCAAAATGGCTGCTTCGTTAATTATAGTATATAGCAGTTGGCTTTGAGGTCTCTTAGCAGCCACCAGCTACTGTCGTAGGACACATTGATCACTGTAATCTTATGGCTGCTTCTCTAATTATTGTATATACTAGTCGGCTTTGAGGTCTTTTAGCAGCCACCAGGTGGAACTCCTGGCACGATACAACAAGATCGCCGATAAATTCAGTGAGATGATGGAGACAATCCAGGTACAGGGTCGGATGCAATTCCTATTCAATTTTCTAAAGATTCAGTTGGCGAAGGCGCTGGGGAAGAAGAAGGGAATGCCGAGGGAAGCTCCTTCGTAGAGTGTGTTCAGGAGCTAGTAGACACAAGCGCCCGGGAACAGAAGGACCGAATGGAAGTGGAAGAGCCGGGATGGACTCCGATCGAATCCATCGGCCTATTAATACTTATAACTCTTGGCAAAGGAGAGAATACCAAGTTAGCGGGAGAGACAGGGCAAGAAATCTGGGAAACAAACAGAACCGGGAAACAAACAGAGGCAACAGTTGACAAGAGGACCGCAAGTGTCACGGATGCGGAAGGCACATAATAGTGAAGTGCCTGCGCACCTGATGTTTCGAATGCTAAAATGAGGGGCACAAAGCCAAACAATGCCTATACATATACCGAAGAAGAGATGTGGACCGGGGCGAACCACTGGAGATCAACGCCCAACAAATACGAAGAAGAAGTTGGAGGTTGAGTAGATCATTTGGGGAATCTACGGAAGCATTGGGAAAGTCGGAGACCGAAGAAGAAGCTGGAGAGCCACAGAACCCAGGTAGCCAAGGGGACAGAGGTGGATGGAGGTAACGAACGGAAGAGAGGAATACGCGAGACATCTGGAAGGGATGTCGGCAGAGGGGCGACCACACACTGCTGAATTATAACGTGAGGGAGAAGAACGGTGGTCTGCCTATAATAGAGATAGCTGGAGTGAGGTGCCTGGTGGACACCGGCAGTTCAAACACCATCATGTGCCAAGAAGCCCAAGAAAAGCTGTATAGAGGACACACCATATTCAGGAATGTCAGTGTAAATTAATCATTGTAATCAACAATTGGGGATTGAATGAAAGGGCAACTTGAAAGTGCATATCATAGGCCAGGGGAATATAAAGTAATTGTGGGTGTGACGTGCTAGGGAATGTGGTTGCTTGGATTCAGAATAGCAAGGGAAAATGGAGCATTAAGATAAGAGAAAAAATGTACAAATGTTATTTTCAGCAGAAGAACGCGGTCGCTCGGGTTGGAGCAATCAATCAGGCAGAGGACTGGAGACGAACCCTTAGAAGGGAATGTGAAAAAATATTTTTTAAAGAAGGGTACATGCTCGGGAAGACCTGGAGGACGGTCCATAAGATCTTACTGAAACAAGACAAAGTGACACACGGGGTAGAGCTTCAAAATTTAAAACGCCTGGTATTAATTATTGACAGTACTTTCCGTGCAATAGTCCGTTGTGGGCAGTGAAGATAAAGAGTGCACCTGAAGAAACTACCGAAAAGTGTGGTGATTGATACAGGAAGCTGAACGAGAATACAGTTGACAGAATGAATCCGATCCCCTGACTTGAAGATATTTTGAGTGGCAGCTGAGTGGGTCAACGGTATTCAGCACGTTGGACTTGAAGATATTTTGAGTGGCAGCTGAGTGGGTCAACGGTATTCAGCACATTGGACTTGAAGATATTTTGAGTGGCAGCTGAGTGGGTCAACGGTATTCAGCACATTGGACTTGAAAGCCAGATATCAAATTATAATGCACCCTAAGGATCAAAATACGGCATTCACTTTCGATTGGGGTCACAACTAATTTACAAGAATGCCGTTTGGACTCAAAAATACTCCCATGACCTTCCAGCGCCTAATGGACAAATTTTTAAAGGGAATTGACGAATCTGTATGTCAGATCTATATGGATTATCTACTTTTGTTTAGTATGAACGAAGAGGAGCACATGAAACATTTACACAGCGTATTCAAGACAATCGAGAAATTTGGGCTCAAACTATCGGGAGAAACTATCATTGTTGGGGAAGGAACAAATAAACTTATTGGGAAGGAGTTACAATTAAAGTTAAAGTAGCAGCTATAAGAAAGACGGCGGTGCTTAAGGATATCAAAGGAGTTCGGAGATTGATGGGAACATTGACATTACAGGAGATTTGTACCAGAAATGGCCGAGTACCTCGTTCCACTCAACAACCTCCTGAAGAAAGGCAGAAAAGTAATTATCACCCCGATGTTAGAAGATAATATAGGGAAGAATTTTCGTCCAACGAGAGCTTGGAGAAAGGAAGACCAGTAGATATGGAGGAACTTGAGGACATCATCAATGATAAGAGGTGACAGATTGTATGAAAGACGAGAACATTTGGATTGCTCAAAGTTGAGTATAGCAATTTTGTGTGAAGCATGGTTGCGACGATTTGGTCACAGCCAGGTGTGAGGGACGAACAGACTTGTAGAGTTTTGAAAGATGCTTCAGGGACTAGAGAAACTCATCACCTTTATGTGGGCAATGCCATCGTTCGGGAGAAGATCAAGCGACTATGGCACAGCGAACAAATAGGGATGGATAGAAAGTTCGTACAATCTCCGATATAGTCTTCCTC
>NW_027110347.1:562958-563701 GCF_000696795.3 Halyomorpha halys
TTGATTTGATGATATCCGGCCTTCAAATCCAATATGCTGAATACCATCACCCCACTCAGCCTGTCCAAAATGTCTTCAAATCTGGGGATTGGATACTTTTCGTCTATGGTATTCTCGTTCAGCTTTCTGTAATCTATCACCACTCTGTATTTTTCAGTAGTATCATCTGGCGCGTTCCTCCTTTTAACCGCCCACTATGGACTATTGTATGGAGATCTACTATTAATTATTATTCCCTGGTGTTTTAAACTTTTGAGCTCTTCCCGGATGTGGTGGGGTAGCGCCTACGGGTATCTCCTCTCTTTCACATATGTATCCTTATCTTATTTTCTCATGTATGATCTCATGAACTGCCTTCCCGGTTGCCCCGATCATGCCTCTTTCTTAAAAAAAAATATCTTCAGCCTCTGTCTCCAGTCCTCAGCCTGATTGATTGCTCCAACCTGCACCCCCTCGGTTTTTCTCTGTCGCTGACATTTGTACATTTTATCCCTCAACTTAATTTTCCACTTCCCCTTGATATTCTTAACCCAAGCACCTTCCCTAGCAGGTCACATCCCACAATCACTTGGTATTCCCTCGCCATACTCTCTACGATATGCACCAGCAAGTTCTCTCTACTAAATCCCCACCGAGTCAAACCAATCTCTGCCTCCCCCTTTACCACACAAGAGCCACCCAGGGTGATTAATTTACATTACATTTCTGGATCTGGGATGTCCTCTCACCACTACACATTTTTT
>NW_027110347.1:565714-567489 GCF_000696795.3 Halyomorpha halys
CTAGAAGCGAAAACGATACAAGCTTTCTTTATAAATTGTTTAACTGCCTAATCCTCCTTAATGTAAAATATTAATATGAAATTTTACATGAAAGGTAAATCTGGACGAGTTAGAGTAGAAGAATTGATTAAAAACGATACATATTTCCGATTTTCCTGAAGAATTGAAAGGAATCGTGAATCTATTGTGAACTGAATAATAATATTATGATCGCAGTGGTAAATTACGCTGAATGTATCAGATAGACAGACTTCTAAGAAGAGATCTGAATTAGAATTATTGAATTATGCTTTACATAATTATGGATATAAAATACAGATTGTTTTATCATAAATTTCAAAAGTAATTAAGATTATTTTCAATCCTCATTTCCCTTTCTTATTAAGAAACAAGTGAGAAAATAAGATTACATTAACCAAGCGTATTCAAACAGGCCGGGAAGAAGTGGGGTGAGCTCCCGCATAGTACAGTTGAGTTCGCCTTGTACAGTTACGGGGTTTTCACCATTTGAGATCGTCTTTGGGCTACGAGGACCCCGGCGGGACAATAAGGACACTTGGTAAATTCTGACATACGGGGGAGTTCTACAGTTTACCATCCTATTCTAATCATGGTGGGGAATCATGTTTTCATGTCGTGGCGACCTTGCAGGCCAGAATCCAACCGGCGCCGCAGCAGTCAAGGGTTTGGATAGGTTGCCTACAGTTGGTGAAACAATCAGTCCGCATTGGCCATTTTCCGAATGATATCCGTTTCCCACCCTTTCTATATTTTACCTATCATTTATTGTTGATGGACATTATGAATACTCTTCGGAATTACAAAGGTCTCCGAAATACATTTCACTAAACATCAATAATACACTTAACTAAACATTGATAATTCCATTTTTATCTAAGAATATTCTAATATAATATAGATACATTACCTTCATCTAAATTAATATTCAATTATGATATCGACAATAACGTTACATAACTATGAATAAACCAATAATAGTCCTTGAACACTTATCAATACCTAAATTATCAATGATTCTCATACTCTCAAGACTTGGAACTAGATGTGCTTATATCATCAAGCTAAATCGCATTATAAAGTGTTAATGACCTGGTTTAAGTTTGTTATGGTAATGGTTTTAGGATAAGTAGAAAGTTTTAAAGCTCTGAAGCATCAGGTGGTTGGAATCAATTAGAACCAAAGCTCAGGTAAGCCGCTGATCAAAGGCTACTGATATCATCTAATCAGTCCCCCCCCAAGTTCTGCCTAATCATTATTCCCCACCCCCTACCACTCTGCCCTATTATCTTCTCGTGGAAGGAGTTCAGAGGCAATCAGTGCTACGTCTATGAACATTTGTATCATTTTTAGGAAAAGATTAAATCTATATGTATTTTTTTTTCAAAAGTACGGCTATTTCCTATTTAGGAAGGCCACTAGTAGTGCAATAGATGGCCGAAAATATTGTGTTGTACATCTTACATCGTACATAGTACAGCAATACTTTCTTCGTCCTCCAAATACAGTTATTAGGAAATATATACTCTAAATAGTTAAAATAGAATTCTCTTGTAAAGCAAAACATGTAGATTGCAGATTTGCTGAAAAACAAAACTTGACATTTGGTCAATTAGCTGACTTAGCAAATGTGGAAATTTTATTCTTTCTAGATAAATTTAATATGAATTAATCCATTTTTTTTAAATACAGAAGGTTATAATAAAGAAAGGAATTTTATTTACTACTGTCTTCTATTATTGGAGAAACCTTGTATG
>NW_027110347.1:569438-571229 GCF_000696795.3 Halyomorpha halys
TCAACCTGTTGAGGACAACTGTGGTGAATCTCTTTACTGCGTTGCAGTGCTGCACTGAGAGTAGCATATAGCTCACCACGTTTTCTGGTGTGATGTGTCCTCCACACACTCTCTCCAATTCACTTCTTTCTGCCACAAAGCGAATGCAACCAAGGGAATGAAACCACGTGCACCGCGGTTCCCTCGACAGTCTGACATCCAGGGCATTCCGCGGTGTTGTCCAATTTGAAGCGGTAGGCTCTAAAGCATCCATGTCCGGTCAACAATTAGATTATGTAAAAAACAAACTTAAATGCCTCCATAACTTTTCAGCGACTGATGGATGAGTTTCTGAGAGGAATTGACGAATCCGTTTGTCAGATTTACATGGATGACCTCCGTGTGTTTAGTAAGAACGAGATTGAACACGTGCGACACTTAAATAGCGTGTCCAGAGAATAGAATAAGACATTGGGCTCAAATTGTCGGGGGAAAAGTCGGCGCTGAGGCAGGAACAAATAAAATTTCTGTGTCACACAATTTCTAAGGAGGGAGTTAAACCAGACCCGGATAAAGTTTTAGCAATCCAGAAAATGGCAGTACCTAGTGACATAAAAGAAATTCGTAGCTTATTGGGGACTCTAAATTATTACAGGAGGTTTGTGCCAGAAATGGCGGAGTATCTCGTTCCACTCAATAACCTACTCAAGAAAGGCAGGAAGATGATCATCACCCCGATGATGGAGGATAATATCAGACGGTGCATAGAGAGGTTGCAGCAAGAGCCGGTACTACATTTTCCAGATTTTAATCAGCAATTCACGATTACCACAGATGCGAGTGAGTATACACTAGGAGCGGTGCTGTCTCAGGAGGGTGATGGGGGAGAGCGCCCAGTGGCGTATGCCAGTAGGCACCTTACGGAGACGGAAAGTAGATACAACTCTTGGGAATAATGAAGGCCGTCGATCACTTTAGACCATATGTGTTCGGCAGAAGGTTCAATATCCATACTGACCATAGACCACTCCAGTGGGTGAGAAAACTAAAGTAATCATAAGCTAGGATAACTCGCTTGAAGGAGCTTCTAGCACAATATAACATGGAGGTTTTATATAAACCGGGCAAAGAAAATGTGGTGGCCGATTGGTTGTCTCGAGCCATAATTACAAACGCCGTGGAACAAGAAAATGGGGAACCGTCCGGTGTCAAGCGGGAATGGACCCCCAGAGATGAAGACCGGGATGAAGCGGAAGAAGATGGTAGAGAAGAACCTTTGAATAACGAGAGTTTGGCTGAAGAAAGACCAGGGGATATTGAGGAAATGGAGGAAATGATTAATGACAAGAAGAGACAAATTATTTGGAAGACAAAAACCACCGGAGTGACCAAAATTAAACATAGTGAGTACGGGAGAAGTAAAATAACTACGATCTGGTCGCATGGACATACATCCGTTGTAAATTGATGGTGGAAACTGTTCTGGATGAAGAACAACAAAGAGAAGTCACCTTAGCGTATCATCAGGGAAAGACAAATCATCGGGGAATATATGAGACTATACAATTGTTAAGGAGAAGATAATTGTGGTGGGGAATGAGGAAGACTATATCAGAGGTTGTAGGAAGCTGCGAGGTTTGTCTACGCACTAAGTGCGTGACACATCCGCCTCAAGGAAGACAGGAGAAGACACCTACCACAGATGCACTACTTAAAGATTTACAAATCGACACATTTACATGGAAGGGGTACAAATGGGTGACCATGATTGACCTCTTCACTAAGGCTACAATGGCGCTCCAGGTGCAAGAT
>NW_027110347.1:575654-577722 GCF_000696795.3 Halyomorpha halys
AGGGCACGGCGGCGGACGGTGATGAGATAAGCAACAATCATGTCGCTAGGAAAAAGCCATGGGAAAAAGTCCGGGGAAAATTGGAGAGAGAAAAAACCAGGAGAGTAGCTCAGGAGAATTTAAATCTCACAGATAGGAAGGGAATGACAAAAATTGGGACAATTGGACATAGAAAGTTGGGATCAAACAGGGGTAAGGAGATACAGCGATACGAGGGACCATTCAGGGTGGTAATAATATGAGAACATAATATTGTAACTATTTAGTGTATTAGAGAACCCAAAAAGCGCAGGACCGTTCATATTGAGCAACTTAAAGTCCCACTAACCGAAACACCTGCGCAAGAGTAATCCGGAGTGTTCATCTCAACTTAGCTGTTGTGTTATGTTTTCTTAAGTGGTAATTTTTTTTTTAATTAATCTTTGATTATGGTGATGTACTGAATAAATTACGTTGCATTTTTTTTTATTTGTATAAATTCATGATTTTATTTTTGTTTTGCTTTACTTTTAGTTTTTAATAAGTGATTATGAGGAGTGTCTATCTTTTGCTTTCTTTATTGTATATGCTTTATTGTAAATAGTTATTTTTGTTGTATTTTATATTAATTTATCGTATAGTTGAAGTTTACGAGGATTTTTCGTAAACTGGTGGGGGGAAGTTACATCCTTAGTCAGCTGTTACTTTGATGTCAGCTTACTGAGATCAGCTGATCGCATGTATATAAAGAGATGTACCAAACCCAATAAGGATAGTATGTTACAGCAGTTCACACGTGTTACATCTTATTCCTTCTTCTCTTTTTTGACATTTGGCTTTCACCGATACTTAACATACGATATTTATATATATATATAACTTACGAGCACATGGAATGATAGACTTAAAAAAAGGAAAAAGATAACAATTATAACGCACGCTTACTAGAATGGCAGTATTCATTCTTGTAGACATTAACGTGATGCTCCTTATAGACATTTTCGGGGTTTATTTACATGAGGAGTTAGGATTAGAGTTGTATTCAAAGTGAGAGGATTAGAGTTCTAAGTCAGCTATCAAGTGAGAATTTGATCATTATCAAGTATGATTGTATTCATTATCAAGTGGGCTTGTGTTAATTATAAAGTGGAAGGTGTTCATTATCAAGAGAGATTCAGTTCACTATAAAGTGGGATTGTGTTCCTTATCAAATGTAATTATGTTCATTGTCAGAAGAAATTGTGTTCATTATCAAGTGGGATTGTGTTAATTATAAAGTGGAATGTGTTCATTATCAAGTGTAATTATGTTCATTATCTAGAGAGATTGTGTTCATTATCAAGTGGGATTGTGTTTATTATCAAGTGGAATTGTATTCATTATTAAATTGGATTGTGTTCATTATCAAGTGAGTTTATGTTCGTTACCTAGTGGAATTGTGTTCATTATCAAGTGGGATTGTTCGCTGCTTACCCTCTTTCGATTTCAAAAAGATTTAAGTATCATCTTTATACTTCGTCTGGTGTTGATGAATCACTGATAAAGCAGGAAATAAATTTCTGGGAAGTGACTCCCGATAGATTCCCGAAGGAAGAAGCCCAGATGCTTGAAGAGCACACAATACATAGGGCCCTATCAGAGCCAACCAGCTTCTCTTTTCACAATAGCGCCAATAGTCATTTGGTCTGTGGCAAATTGTTTTGATACCGTCGAAAACTCACAATCTGCCACAGAGAAAAAGCAAAACTGTCAATCAAGTTTTCGGTGAGAAAATGGTAATTGGAAAAAACAAACTATAAATCGTTTCTAAATAAAAATAATTATAACCAATTATGTCAGTAAGAAGTGAAGATACAGAGTAGAAGTCGTAATCGGAACTGAACCTCCCGGAACACCAACCCTTAAATTACTCTCCGACAATAATGTAAATTAAAACCGCCAGGGCAAGAGGTTTATTATAAAGACATATAATAAATTATAATCTATAATATCTAGTTTACACCCTCCTGAATTCTCACATTAGATATATTTCTTTAGTTGAAATATGTCACTTAGTTTTACAGTTAAGAATTGGTTATCCATATATGTT
>NW_027110347.1:577976-582940 GCF_000696795.3 Halyomorpha halys
CACATTGGCAGATATCTATATATCCATATCTATGTTAATCCTGTATCTGAGACCCCATAGCTAGGGGTACATGAGCAGCAATCCATAAATCCATATCAATGTTAATCCTGTATCGGAGACCTCATGAACAGATGTATTAGGCGGGTTAAAATTATTTTGTGGTACCACTTTTACTTTATAATATGAGACATGAAAATTAGATATCGGGTGTCCCGTTGATTCAGAATAATATTACATATTCAGAACTGGACAAACTAAACACATCTAGTGCAGTATTTTTTTCAATATTTTGTCATCAAATTGTTCTAATCATTCTTGCTATATTACAGAAATAAAACCTATACATTCATTTTCTTCAACTCAAAGAAAAACAAATGGACAAATACTGTTATACAAGAACAAATGGACAAATATTGTTATACAAGAACAAATGGACAAATATTTTAATATAAGAACAAATGGACAAATATTTTAATATAAGAACAAATGGACGAATATCGTTTTGAATAACAAATGGACAAATATCGTTTTGAATAACAAATGGACAAATGTTGTTATATACGAGTAAATGGGCAGCCTAAACAGATTAGATATAATCATCTGCTAGACCTATTTAAAAATATTCTCACTATCTGATTGAATCAAGTTGATAGAAAACATCAAAATAAAAATCATCTGAGTCGTCTCCGTTGCGTAAGTATCTCACGGCAGGTACAGCACTTTGGAAGATAAACTTAGAATCAGCTATCTCACGGCAGCTATAGCACTTTGGAAGATAAACTCAGAATCAGCTATCTCAAATACGGTTCGTTTTTGGGCTTTGAAACGCACAGCCCAACCTATGTTCCATCCGAACGTACTTGGGTATTGATGCACGGGTTTAAATAGTCAAAACGTAAGATTGGTACCTCCTCGATCTCCCAACTTGCCTCTGCCTGAGTTTTAAAAAATCTCTCTTTTTACCCGACTACGGCTAGTAGATCTAGTAGTTGCTAGATTGGCAAAGCCAAAAAGAGAGTGATGTGTTTAGCGGACCTGCTCAATTGATGTGAAGCAATACTGCGCCAAATAGATCACTGTTATCTAGTAATACTTTCTCAAGAAATATAATAAATTTAGGAGATGTTACTAATTCTATATCAGAAGAAATTATAGATTTTGGGGGCGAGCATCATTCCGATGGTATATAGATAAATAAGAATGCCACCTTACAGAAAGCTCTTTGTATCAATACGTATTAACATAAAGAAATCATATTATTGTTTTGTTAAGCAGTGCCTTGAGTTTGGTTGAGATGTGGAAGACACCTGACTAGTATACAGAGATTGGTTGAGATGTGGAATACTCCTGAGTAGTATACAGAGTTTGATTGAGATGTGGAAGACACCTGGCTAGTATACAGAGTTTGGTTGAAATGTAGAAAACACCTGACTAGTAATGAGAGTTTGGTTGGGATGTGGAAAACAACTGACTAGTAGTAGACCTGCAGTTTAAGCCGCAGAGAGAGCGCTGGTGATGTGAGGAGGTGGTTCAGTCTGTAAGACCGCCTTCTTACAGTTTTAGTTTTACGGTAGAGGTGGGTGGAGAATTCAAGATGGCGGTCCAGCTTCACGCCCAGGTAAATTATGGAGTTTAAAGACAAAATGTTTACGTTGGAGTTTAATCACGAGATGTCGTCCAGCTTGAGCGACTTCGGGAGAGTTGATCGCTAGTGTTGATGAGCGAATGGGTTCATGACTAGGTGTCTTCTCCTGTCTTCCTTTAGGCGGATGTGGGTCGCACATAGTGCGTAAACAAATCCCGCAGCTTTATGGCTCGAGACAACCATTCGGCTACCACATTTTCTTTGCGCGGTTTATATATAACCTCCATGTTATATTGTGCTAGAAGCTCCTTCCAGCGAGTTATCCAGCCTGACAATTCCTTCAGTTTTCCCACCCACTGAAGTGGTCTGTGGTCATTATGTATCTTGAACCTTCTGCTGAAAACATATGGTCTAAAGTGATCGACGGCTCACACTATTCCGGGGAGCTTTCGTTCCATTGTACTACATCTACTTTCTGTCTCCGTAAGGCTTCTGCTGGCTCACCCCACTGGGCGCTCTCCCCCAACACTCTCCTCAGAATGAGCGCATATTCACTCAAATCTGTGATTATTGAGAATTGCCAATTAAAATCTGGAAATGCTAGTATCGGCTCTTGCTGCAACCTCTCCATGCACCGTCTGATGTAGTCCTCCACCATCGGGGTGACGATCATCTTCCAGCCTTTCTTGAGTAGGTTGTTGAGTGGAACGAGATACTTAGCTGTTCTGTAATAATTCCCTAACAACCTCCAAATTCCTTTTATGTCACTAGGTATCGCCATTTTCTGAATAGCTGCATCTTTACCCGCGTCTGATTTAACTCCCACCCTAGCAAGGTTTTTGAGTAAATTAATCCTCATTATCTCAAAGCCAATTGCTCAGAAATTGACTTAATACCGCCAGAGCAGACTGACTTACAGGCCGGCCTCTGCCCGGCCCGTCACCTGGTAAAACTACAAGCGGAAATAAGCCAGAAGACCAGAGAGAATGATGCAACTGCAATGATCTCTATAGACAGCACTCAAGCGTTCGACACAATGCCCCATATCCTGGTATGTAAGACACTACTGAACAACGAAGTATTAGATAGTTCGACACTCTGTTAATATCATACCTGCAGCATAGCTCATTAAAGAAGCGAGACAGCAAGGCGGTATCCGGAAATGTCTCACTCATCTATGAAGTTTCCAAAGGGTCTATGTTATCCCTAGTGCTTTTTTTACTATATACAGCTGAAATTGCTGGAGCCAAGTATGACAAAGCTACTGTAGTGGCTTGCGCGATATAACCATCTACAGTAGTGATGGTCAACGAATGCAGAATCAGTTCTACGGCAGTTGGACAAGACTTGTTTTGAAATAACCAAAACTAAAAGGGCTGAATATTACAGTTAATCCTAAGAAAACCAACTGTATTATTGTCTCCTTCCAGAAGAAGAAGCGTCCTCTCCCCAAAGTCTATAGAGTCGTAGTAGGGTATGAGAATAGACCAGCAGGCAGCATAATATACATGGGGGTCACCCTTACCAGACATTTAACGCTAGCTCCTCACTGCCATAAGAAGATCAAACTGGTTAGAACCAAGTCTTACAGGCTTGATCACCTGTTAACTTCTACCTTCAATCTTTCTCTCCGCCACAAATTAATGATCTACAAAAGTATGCTGAGGCCAGTCCTGCTCTACGAAGCACCTATGCTTACCAAAATAGCACCAACAAGAGATAAGAAGTTCCAACAGTTTCAGATTTGTTTACTCAGACGTATAGTGTGACATACTTCACTACAAAGAGCAAAGATGGATCGCATACACACGACCCTTGACCTACCGACTGTGACTGAATTTATATCGAGGAAACATGTCAAATTTTTTAATAGCCTCCTGCACTGCACAAAGCAACTATTCAAGACAATGACATCGAAAGGACGGCCACAAAGGTGGCAGGCACACTTCAACAGCCTCAGGATAGAATATATAGATAGAATATAGAAACATATAGACTCAGGATTAGAAAATGACTTATTTCTGACTCAATAAACCTGGTGAGCCCCGTCGCCATTAGACAGACACAGGATATTACCCCTTTTTCCAAAATATCTAATTCCTCAGCCTCCTCTTGAATGCATTACCAATGCAATAAAAAAGGTCAATCCGCTTCCATCACACCCTGATATCAACTCTACGCACCCTTGGGCTTGGAAAAAAAAGTTATTTAAAATGAGAATAAACCTGTAAAAATTTAATTATGAAAATAATTTTTATTCCCTAGTTTTCCTTGCTTCCATACATTACATCATTATATTGTATTTTTCCAAAGTGCAATAAAAGGGTGTAAATTAATGAGACCCAAAATTTATATTTTCCAAGTTGTCAAAATAATATTCACCATAAACTCTAAAACTACGCATACTCTTTGAATTACTTGAACCTTGTATTGAATAAAAATATTTTCATTATTTGAAAAATTACAGGTTGAAGATTTACAAATTATAAGGGGGATATAACTTTTCTTGGATGGATTTAGGTAGTGAAATATAACGGTGAGTGTTACAGTAGGCGGTTTCTGGAAGAAGCAGTTGTCGCTTGAGGAAACCGCAACAGCAAATTTAGTTCTCTAACTAATTTAGAACTATATTCTCCAATTAGAAATGCAGAGGGGAGAAATCCTGAGAGAAGAAGTTTGATTATACATTTTCAAGGAATGACCGAATCTATTTACTTTTTCGGATTGGTTCAATTGTTATGTTCAATTATTTCAATTATTCAATTGGTCTAATGCCATCCGAAACAGTGTGACTTAATAAAAAGCAGTTGCTAATCTCAATAAAAGCCAATAAATTTATCACATTTTAGTTTTTATTAGAGACATTGTATAAATCATTATCCTAGTGTTGGTCATTCTGCGAAGATATTTAGACTACATCGCTTTGAGACCGAGGATATTTAAAGTTGGCCCTGATCCACTTTGACTTTTGAACGAGGATATTTAAAGTTGACTCTGATCTACTTTGACATCAGACCGAGGATATTTAAAGTTGGCCCTGATCCACTTTGACTTCAGACTGAGGAGATTTAAAGTTGACCCTGATCTACTTTGACTTCAGACCGAGGATATTTAAAGTTGGCCCTGATCCACTTTGACTTTTGAACGAGGATATTTTAAGATGACCCTGATCTACATTGACATCAGACCGAGGATATTTAAAGTTGGCCCTTATCCACTTTGACTTCAGACCGAGGATATTTAAAGTTGACCCTGACCTACTTTGACCTTAAACCGGAGATATTTAAAGTTGGCCCTGATCCACTTTGACTTTTGAACGAGGATATTTAAAGTTGACCCTGATCTACATTGACATCAGACCGAGGATATTTAAAGTTGG
>NW_027110347.1:583026-584968 GCF_000696795.3 Halyomorpha halys
GATATTTAAAGTTGGCCCTGATCCACTTTTCAAAATTTAAGATAATTCTTTCATTATCAGCACATTTTCAAAAGACCTTTTTTTTTCTTCAAGCCAACCGAGGTTGACCAACAGATATTCCTTTAACTAAGATTTATTTGACTGTATTTTTAGTTTTTGCAACCATATTCAATTAGAATGAAGGATAAATTTAAAAGGTGTTAATAACTACACGTTTCCTTTTATTAAGGTATGGTTAAGGTTATAATAACGACACATTTCCGACAATTAGGATAAAGTTAAGGTTATAATAACTACACGTTTCTTTCTACTAAGGTATAGTTAAGGTTATAATAACTACACGTTTCCGACTATTAGGATATAGTTAGTATTATAATAACTAAATGTTTCCTTCTATTAAGGTATGGTTAACGTTATAATAACTACACGTTTCTGACAATTAGGATAAAGTTAAGGTTCTGATATCTACAAGTTTCATTCTATTAAAGTATAGTTAAGGTTATATAACATCCAATAAGATTATATTATATATTATATTTTAACTATTGAAATCCTGAAATCATTGAGTCAGCTGATGTTTAAAACACTTATGTCTCCTTTTGTGTGTGACTTGAAAATAGAGCAGCACCTGTTATTTATATTTTAATATTTTAACATAGCACATAAAAAACTGACATCATAAAATTCAATGTAATCAATAGCAGGCTAAATCTAAAACTTTTTACATCAAAGATACTTTCAATGTAAACGATTTTTTTTTTATATAAAAATAACAACAGAATAAGGATTTAATATGAATTTAGCTGTTGGCCCTCACAAAGTAATAATTTACAGGAGCAGGCCAATCAATCGTCCCCTTTGAGGAGGGGGCTGGTTGTTCCCTTTATGGGGGAGGGGATGGAATTGTCCCCTTTGAGGGGCCCT
This sequence comes from Halyomorpha halys, assembly GCF_000696795.3. NCBI lineage: Eukaryota > Metazoa > Arthropoda > Insecta > Hemiptera > Pentatomidae > Halyomorpha > Halyomorpha halys. The sequence continues at coordinate 583,951 of NW_027110347.1, forward strand.
GCAATTGACTTCTAGCCGCTGTTTGTTGATAAAATATGATGAGCTGCGTCCTTGCCTTCAAGGCTCTCGGCGTAGAAGGTATAAAAATAAATATAAAAAACTGAACCGAGATTATTGCTCCATCAATCGAGCGTCCAGAGCGATAGATGTAACTCCAATATGTGGACTATAAAAAGGACAGCTTTTCTCAGGATACGTAATAATAGCATCCCCAGAGTGAGAGAGCCATAGCCTTTTATTGTAGGCTGGATAGGTTCGTTCAATTGGAGCCGGTCCACTGATTCGTATTTTATAAAACTTTTTCCTCTCTATTTGCAAAGATGTGTAATGGCCGCCGAGGTGAAAGCATTCCTATGTAACCTCATTCTTCTAAAACTAGCGCAAGATTTTACTCTACAGGAACACTTTAAAATATAAAAGCACGCTGGGGCAATTTTCACTAAAAGTATACAACACTCAATATCTAATTAATAAATTTTATTTGTGCTAACACTTGTTTTGATTATATATGTATGCTTAGGATGTATATATATATATTTAAATTACACACACAAACCTTAATGTATGCACATAATATATTAGTTTATGTATGTATTTCGGAACAGTATTTCAATTTTAAATTAAATATATTTAATCCATGATGTAACCCAACCAATCCATTCATATCCAGCCTGATGTCATTCTAAAATTGTCCTTCAATGAGCAAAAGATGTTCTTTATAGAACATATTGCAATGATTGGCTAACATTTGCTTCTTTATTATCATTTACTGAATAAGGATAAAATGAACCTGCCATGTTTGGGACTCTGGGTGGAATTAGAGTTGGGTGACAAATAAAAAAGGATTACCGCCCAGAGTTATCCTGCATCATAACTCTCTTATTAGAAAGAGCAATCACTTTCGATCATTCCATGATTATATCTCTCGTCTCCATCAAAGGCTACATAGTGAGTCAGTCTATATGTTTGTCAATTTGGCCTTTAAATTACTTAAATTTAGCCAGGCAGCTACAGTTTA
>NW_027110347.1:585353-585891 GCF_000696795.3 Halyomorpha halys
GTTCACTCGGAATCTCCTAAACCTTTTAGGATAAAGAACCCCACCGATGGGGCCACGGATGAAGAGTTTATCTCAGGAGCAAACAGCTGCATCACTCATGGCCATTGATTTGTATTGATGGTCATGTTCAAATAAATTTAAGTCCTAATTTAAAATCTATAAAAGTTTAGGTACAATATAAAGTTTAGATATACATTATGAATGATATATAAAAACTTTAAAAAAATAATAAATGATAGATTACAGAATGAAGTGAAATCTTACATTGTTTTTTACAGGAAAATGATCAAAGTGTACTTTAAAAATAGCTAAGGAGCACTTTACGGAGCAGTGACTGATGCCAGTAGGATATATTATCATTCTAGGATATATTTCTATAACAGATAGGATATATATATATATATATATATACATATAGAGAAAGATATAGAGATATATACCAGGGCATTCAAAAAGCCCTGTCGTTTTTCGTTTGTTCGTTGTTTATTTTGATTCTAGAGTGTTTGCTAATTAATTCCGTTCAATACAACTTTTATCC
>NW_027110347.1:587426-597230 GCF_000696795.3 Halyomorpha halys
TTTTAAAAAAAATTAAAAAGGTTCGGTATGGAATAAAGGGAATTTCATGTCCAACGATTAAGTTATTGTTTAAAAAAAAAGGAGCATGGAAAATATAATTGAAGGTAGCCGAGAGATTACGGCGGATCTGTCTGGTGGGGGGAGGAGGGAGAGGGGAGGTAGTGAAACGCAATGATAATAAGCATTTAAATTTAACCCCTCAAATCCCCCCTTCTCCGTGTGTTCATTTCATTAATTAAGCAAATAAGGAATTTAAATATAATTACATTTCGGATGACGAAACAATTGCTTTTAATTAAGTATTATCATTTATTAATTCAAATTTTGTTTCGATTGTTCTTTCCTTAACAACTTTGTCAATCTATTTCTAACGTAACCGACATTCACCAACAGCGGTAATTCTTTTTATAAGATTCATATCCAACTGGAAATATTGACATTTATAATAATTCATGTTCTAATGTAAATCAGGCATCTGGCGCAAACAATAAACTGTTTTTATAAAACAAATTAGTACTGAGTTTATGCTAAAAGAGTTACTGTCCTTTCAGTACAAAGTGGGCAGGGACAAAAAAAAGTTATGGATTTAAATTACATTTAATGAGCCCAGAACAGAAAAGGACTGGCCTCGTAGAGAAAAACAAATCACGTTCCCTTTTGTTTCCGATGAAATTAAATTTTTTTTATGCAAATGTGAAATTTATTAATATTTAACATACACTCAAAAGAAACAATAAACGTGATTTCGTTCAGCCCCAAGCAAAAACATCCGCATGAAAAGTGATCAAACACAACAAGCATTACAAGTTAGATTTTTCGGCTACTTGTATCTTCCCAAGTATAAGGTCTAGGAACCTGAAATTTCCCACAGAGTTATCTCTTGTTGTTTATAGCATATATAACTTTAGGTGATGTAAAAAAGTTCCCAAATCCTCATCCTTATCATGCTGTAGTGAGGTGAGCTACAGCACTTCGAAAATGCCATTTCTTGTTGTCCTTTTCGCGATTTGACGGGCCTACAATCTACACTGTACAGTCTACATATTTTAGTTCCTTTTGTAACATGTAGTATTTTAAACAAAAATATTAGAAATAAAAAGAATTTTGCAATATAAGAAATTTATTTATTACCAATTGAAAAAATAAAAAATGTATGAGTATATGTTCCATAAGCTTTTATGATATTTTACAAAGTTTGACGCGAATTGGTTTGCTGAGAAAGTTTCTGGCAGAAAAAAAAGGATTACAAAAAACAAACTTTCAATGATTCTGTAATCGTTGTCATGATGACAACTCCACACCCGTTAAGGAAAATTTATTACGCCATTTTATTTATAAGAGTGAAACAGTTATTTTGTATTAAAATATGTGAAACTTATGAAATGATGAAAGTATATTATTAAACTCGATTATCCTTTAGGAGAAGTTTTGTTGTTTTAACCCTATTCATTGAAAAATTCTAAAATAAGTCATGGGATGGGGTTTCCATAAGAAGCTGCATCCTAATTCATTACCACTAATGCAAATATCAGGTGAAAACGTTAAATAACCATCTATGTTTACCATTCTTCTGAAATAAAAAAAAAGAAACGAAAAAACAACTTCGTTTTGGAAATAATATGGAAAGATTAGTCAATAATTGTCTAAAATGGAATCAAAAATTGAGCGGGTTTTCTGCTTGTAGCAGTTGTGGTCTTTCGATTGCGGTAATAATACCATTAGACCATGACAGCTGGGTCCTGTTTCATAATAAATTTCAAACATACTATTAGCCTTGTCGATTTAACTTACAATTTAAATACAATTACACTGACTAGTACAATAGTAACTTGTACTTTAATACTTTCTAACTCCTGTAATATCACTAATAGTCCTCCCCATCATGAAAAACAATAAGTATCAGTGTAATTAAAACGTTGTTTCTAGACTTGTATTTTGAACTAATACTATTAGCTTTCGTCATGAAACAGGGCCCTGGTTGTAGCCTGTAGCAGTTGTGGCCTTTCGATTGCGGTAATAATATCATAAGACACCAGGTCCAATTGTAGCTTCCATTTGCATTCTCAGGTGAACATGTATGCGGGGCCCGAGGCTCCTTTACTGCCGGAGCAGGTCTTTGGAAATTACTTCTTCCAGTGGCATATTTATTTTTTTACATTTTTGTATACATAATGGGATTAAAAGACCAACGGTTGTGCAAAGAGGTGATTTGGTAAGAATCACGCTCGACCGCCAGAATGTTACCCAATTAATGAGGCTGGGTGGACCCCAGGAGGGCTCCAAGAACACAGTGTTGAATTACAACTATTGTGTAATAGAAAACCTGGGCCCTTGGAGCATGCATCGTGTCTTACCATGGTCCCACCACACTTCTTTGTTAAAATTATCTGTATTTTTTTTAACAATTAATGTACCCTCTGGAATCGTAGAAACGAAATACTACACTTGAGTGAATTTCAAAGTTGTGATGAGCCTTTTGAATACATCACTGTATCCTTAATGAGGTATATATGTCGATAGTTGACCGAAGATTAATAAGGGGAGAACATCCTGACCATCGTACAGCAGGATGTGGTTAAAAAAAACACAAATGAAACATCATTATTTATTCGTGTCGACGTTTCGACCTGATTTATATGACTCCCCAACATATCATATACCCGTACGGGATTGGGGGGTAACCCCATACGGGTAAACTTACCACTACAACGTTCACTCTCAGTTCCATCTTGTCTAACCGTTCCAATAAACTCTTCGTCCCAACTACCTTTAAAAACCGATACACCTCCTCATACCCCAGCTCAGCATATATCACGACGAGCTGAGCCCTCACTCAGCACCTCTAGTCACACAAACTATCAATAACAAGATCCATATCGTGATTACGAAAATCCAATGGACTAAACTGGAAAACGAAAATAACCTCTATCCTCACATCCTTCCTAAAAGATCTTCAAGATACCGTCAACCCCTGAATAACCTTCTCACATGAATCCAATGCAAAATACCGCATAATTTCCCACGATATGCAACATGCCCCCAGCTGTCTTGTTACGAAATGATAATGGTCTACAAAATCACCGTGACGAACTCGACTTATTCCTACATGACAAACACATTGACATAGCCCTCTTGTCTGAAACTCATTTCACTCAATGGGCATAGCTTTACTTACGTTACTACATCACTTATAGATCAGAGCATACAGACAACATTTCCCATGCTGGTTCTTGCATCCTTATTTACCAATCCTTATCCCATTCCCTTATTCCTTGCAATCCAACTGATGCAATCCGATCAACCTTATTCCGAGCCCTGGAAGTGCGCTTCATTGCTGGAGAAGACTATAATGCTAAACATCAAGGAGGGGATGCCGAACATCTTACTCCCATGATAACATCCTATCCCGTGTTTCCGCCTTCAATAATTATGTTTTCCTTTTCCCAAAAATCCTCCTCATTGGCATACATACCAAAAAGAAATCAAAATATGCCGGATATTCTTGACATATTTATCACCTGCCCGATTTCCTTTTACCAAGCCATTGTTGAATTTACATAAATTTGCTGAAGATCTTACAACTACTGACAAATCATTAGAGAAAATCACCAAATATATACTGAATTTCAAAGATTTTAACTCAGAAGTAAATATTCCGCTCTAACAAAACCCTACCACCTAAAGCATTTCATCCTTCAGAAATATTCAGCATCATTCAGAGATTACCTACCCGCAAATCTCCTGGATACGACCTAATTACATCCCACTAACTGGTACCCAGGACTACTTTACAAATCCGTAAATTCCTACCTTCTACACATTTTCTAATCGTCTATTCTTTTCTCACTAATATATTATTCAAAGTAAACAAAAATGGATCCTATTCATTCCTCTTCTCTGAGTCCGCTAGTGTGCCTCAAGGTAGTATCCTCTGACCTCTACAGTCTGTACGCTTATATTCCAACCAATCCCTACATTATCCACAGCACGTATGCCGATGACACATGCTCACAGTTAACAATAACCCTCTGTTTGCATCCTGATTTCTCTAATCCCTTATCACAATCCACAATGGTGCCGAAATTGGAGGATAAAAATAAATCCCATCAAATCACGTTTACTCTTCGTCGTAAACTCGCCAACTGCCCTACAGTATACTTTAATAATGATGTTCTTACCTCTGTAGAACAACATTATTAAAGTACCTTGGATTATATATGGATAAACGACTAACCAGGAATCAACGCACAACACTCATAAGATAGGAAACTATACGTCAATCTCGACTATTACAGCACTTACTTGACAAACGGTCAAAACTTCCTATTCATTACAAAAGACTGATCTACATGACAATTATAAAGCCTATCTGGACACACAGCTTTGGGGCTATAAAAAGCTTTCGAATTCCTCTCGTATCCAATATTTACAATCCAAAATTCCTCGTACAGTCCTTAATGCTCTTTACTTTGTAACAAATAAAATCACATATTTAAAGACCTTAATGTTCCATATGTGACCGATCTATCCCGAACCATATATCATTTCGATTATAAACTCCCTAACCACCCAAACCCATTTGTTTCTGCCCTTGCTTCCAATACCATTCCTAACAATCCTCAAAAGAAGCTGGCCACAAGATGTGGTTAGGACGTTGTTCTAATATACAAATGTTATCAAAATCTACCAATGGGTAGTTTCTCTAGACGTCTGCATTACTCTATTATGAACTTACATAAAATTCCCTGATTGTATTATTATGTACATAAAATTTCAATCAATCGCTGACGAAAGAGGAAGCTGTGGGGGTATCCTTGTCTATCTTTTTCTTCCTGGAACCGTTGAACATTATTACAGACTTAGCCAATAGTCGGCAATCGGAAGCACACAGGACTTGTTCAGTCCAAGATTCAGTTCTGAAATATTTACAATAGATCTAATCAACCTTTTGGCCGAAGAGCGATTCAGTTCTGAAATATTTACTAATAGGTCTCGTCAACCATTTGGCCGAAAAGGAATTCAGTTCTGAAATATTTACAATAGGTCTCATTAGCCATTTTACCGTTCGTGGATGATTCTAGAGATGGGTAATGTGTAATAGGATTATGCTAGGGGTGTAGGATAATGAATGAGTTTCTCAGGGAATGTGGTGAGTTTGATCTGATGGAAATGGGATTTTGAGGTCATGAAGTAGGGTATAATTGGTTACATACTAAGGAGCACTGGTTATTGTTCTAAGGACTGAACATGTTTGACACTTTTAGCTATCTTCCATAATTCTAGTTAGTAAGTACAGATATATTTTATTTTTGTCCTGCAAAGTAGTAGTTTGTTGTCTACTGAAATAATGAATATTTTATATTTGTTTGCCCAAACAACTGTCTGAATCGTCGGTTAAGTTCTTGCCTTTCAAGTCTAGTGAATAAATTCCAATGTTTATTTAATATTTAAGATAATAAACGAAGTTATGAATTTATATGCAATCAGTTTTGTTGCTATTTTTACGACTGACTCCTATATCTGCATTATTATAAGTCTTAACTTCCCTTAGAAGTGGACTAATCTCTGGAATCCCATAGGGAGCATTAAGACTGTACCCGGACAGCCTTGCAATAAGGCTCACTGAGCGCGATGCAGCCCGCCATAAATCTGGCGCGAGGAGTGCATTATCCCGGACTAGCGACACAAGCGCGCATGAACGGCGGAGTCTGTAGCTCATTCCCGCTTGGGCCTTGGTGGGGGAAGCACCTTGCGCTGCTGTATCCAGAGTCTATCACGTCTATCTCCAGGGTCCGGTAAGCCACGATGGTCTGTCCTATCATAAATATCTCGAAACTGTCCAATCTTCACAAGTATTCACATATTATCATTTTTTTAAATATAATTAAGTTAAAAAAAATGCAAAGTCGTCATAATTCATTTGTGGAGGTTCAAAATTCATATAAAAACAAATCTTATCATTGAAGTGAAACAGTGTTGATTTTTATTTCATCGGAGGTGCAGTTAAAGTGTGAAGGCAGCATATGCAAAATTTAAGAAACCCTAAACATAAATTAGAGACGAACGGAAACTTTTCACATGATATAATATTCGGTCGAAAGTAGAAAAAAATTATTGCAAAATCTCAGTATTAAAGCAATGATAAACAGAAAACGACGTAACTTCAAGTTTGAGTTACATTATGTTCAATAAAGCTTGATTGATTTCTGAAAATCGCTAAATGATCTCATTTGGTTGGAATAATGCATTCCGTCGTATTTTTTTCATATTGTTGATTCAGCATAACGCTGCTGAGAAGAAGGGATGATTCGTAACACTAAGCATCTTAGCTCATTATATTATAATGCGAATCCCAAGCCAAGACCCTATCCATATCTAATTGTTTATTATTGTTCATTTGGTTTATGCATTCAAATGAACATTCTTGAAGGAATAGCAGGTAAAAATAAAGCTGATAAAGACCGAATTAGTTGAGTCATTTTTTCGATTATTTTTTATTAGTCTTATTTTTATCTGATTTAAATGATTTTTTTCCTTTTTTCGCTTAACTACAATACAAATAGAACTGTAAATACGAATATATTTACTTTTGACGATGCTGCTCCACTTGAGTGCAACTTAACCATTGAAATATCAAATATCTAAAATTCTGCTGGCGGTTTTGAAATCGGAAAAATGGGACGATTGAAGCAGGTCCAACTAAAGCATTAATCGTGAATACTAAATTTGCTTTTTTTTTTTAATCTAAAGTGCCATCAGATCTTTAAAAAAAATAAAAATCGTAGTAAAATGTTTATTAAGTTCCGTTCGCGCACTAATCATCTTAGTTTTGACTAAATACCTACCCAACGTACTGAAAAATTTATAAATATTATATTTGTACGTAGCTAACACATTTCTGATTGAAGTGCCATGTTAAGGTAATTCTGCTATACTATTGTTTAGTATTCCTTTCTGGTTTATTTGTCTCAAGACATTAGTCGTATGCTTGGATGGTTTAACTGTATTCATTTTTAACGATATTTAATTTATTACTTTATGGTGAATCAGAACAAAATCAGTGTGATCAATATGCAATAAATGTTTCAAGTTTGATATTGTAGCAGACATAAGACCCATTTGGAACAATATGCAAATAACATGGAGAGATTTTTAAGCATTGAGGTCTCATGCCACACCCCTCAGTCCATCCAATCTCATCATCTTCATAATTTACTTTAAATTTCCGGAATCTTTTTTTTTTTATTTTCATTAATTTGGTATGGAAACTACACTTATTTTATTTTCATAATATTATTTTAAGCATAAATAAATTGTCAACTTCATAGGTCTAAGTGCAATTGTCATTTTCGAATTAAAAATGATTTAAGATTTAACCGCAGCCAACAGTTCCTTATTTATAATTACTTTTTGTTGTTTAAATCTCATTTTGGCAAAATTTAAATCATTTTTGTAACCTAAGTTCGAAATTGACGTTATATTTTTTCAAATAAGAAACTTATATATATATATATATACACACATTTGTGAAGTTTACCATTGAATGAAGGTTTCTTAGTTAGCCCTATATTCAGGGTCACACCAAGCCTAAACCAACTTCTATTTGCCATAGATCCATATTGATTACTTCACATGGTTATATTTAGTTTTTATAAATTTATTTTTCATCAAATATGAGCCTCATTCATGATATCAATTCGTTCTCAGCACATTTTAAAACGATTGCATTCTTATTAAGAACTAATAAAATGTTATAAACTAACATGCTAAAAGAGTAGTTGTAGTTGAGTTTCCTATTTGCATTCTGCTTCCATTCAATTTGAGCTATATAATACGGTTCTACCAAGAACAATAATTACAAGGAATTAATAACAAAATACATCTTAACAATTGTTCTGAGTTATTGCAAAGAATAAATTATATATTCTTGTATTACAATTAACTAAGCACACACGAACTGAGGCTCATATATTTCTTAATGCAGTGTTGTGGTTTGTGACTTATTACTACGGTGTTGGTATCGAATTTCAATTCGAATCGATGAGTATAAAAAAGAAATATTTTTTTTAATGGAAATGATGGGACTTGAGGTACTGGGCCCTAACCACCCCAGGCCCACTAATATAGCTAGCGATGGCTCTTACCGCCCCTTGCATATTTAGCAGCGTCATTGCTTCACTGCGATTAGGATCCGCGGGCCGTTGGCTATCATAAAATGATAAAACACATTAAGGCTTAATGTTATATAATAAATAGTTTGGCAACTAGATTTTTAAAAAAATCGAAATAATTTAATTTAATAAAAAATCAGCACATATGAATTGCTTCGTAGGAACATTTGGACAGAATATGGAAAGTTAGATACCGCATTAGAATAGATCGCTAGTTTGGGTCTCATTACGCCAGGAGCAGTTTCATATCTCAAGTGACCAATGTGTAGTCCGCTTGGCGACTTAACAAAATTATGAGAATTAAATTAAAATGGATATGATACAACTGGGGGCTTGATTAACAATCAAATGCCCATAAAATTAATTAACCAACAGGACCACGCGTGTTCCATTTATATCAAAAAATAAAAACGCTCATCGCTTAAAATAGTAATTACGAGCATTTGAAGATATAGGTAATTATTTTGTTATGAGAGACATCATTAGTGAAACAATGAGGGTTGGATAGTATTATTTATACAAGTATAATGATTATATACATCAATCATATTATTAAATTAAATAATATACATCTTCATTAATTATATTTTACAAATTACTATCTAAGTTTTTATTAATATAAATTCCAATATTTACCTTATCTTTAGCTAAAACCCTGACGTATCTCGCAATCGACGTCCGTTTTCAGAGTTTATTATCTAAAATTTCAAAAATGCAACAATAAATAATATGTAAATTACTAAATTGAAACTTGGATATATATATATAAGGCACAGAAAAGCCTTGGACCGAAGGGCAAAAATCGGACCTAATAAAATAAATTAGAAGGGCAGGATTGAAATAACAGATCCGAAAGCGCTTGGCTATTGGGATATTACTGGATACATATTGTTTGAATGAACCCAGTTACAGCTTTGGTATCAATCGTAAAATCTTTAATACTGGTCCGATTTTGGTGATTTTTTCTTATTATTTTAGACAATTTGATTATCTATTATAATGGCATGTATATAATACGGAAGAAATAAATAGTTTTTATATAATAACCCTCACCGTGGTTCAGTATTAGTGCTATATTAATATAATTCAGACTGACTCACCTATCAAAGTATGGTAAAAGAATTTTGGGGAGTGAAACCCATGTGAAACAACTTAAATACGAATTTTTGAAAAAAAAAATCTCAATTAAATTTTTTAGCCTACAATTTTCATCCTACATATTTGATTTCTTTTGAAATATGATGAAAATATAAATAACTACAGCACGACTCAACCAAACTTGGTTTAGGGATCTATAAGATGCACCTAATTAGGTCTAACTAAACAGATTAGTACCGGAGATAGAAAATAAAACGCCTGAAAAGATTTCATTATTTGAAACCATGTTAAAGTTAGATTTGATGTATTTGTAAGGCATTAAGTCTAGCGTTTGTTAGCAGACATTCAGCTTCCCAACTGTAGTATTAACGTTGAAATCGGATAATATGCAGAGGAGTTATGAAAAATGGATATCTAGAGAACCAAAAATGCTCTAAATTAATCAAGTTGAAAATTTTCTTTGTAAAATGGTATTTAGAAGTTTGAGACACGCTTAAAATGAATATAACTTGCTTTTTCCTAAAAATAAAAAAAA
>NW_027110347.1:597735-598470 GCF_000696795.3 Halyomorpha halys
AAAAACTATTTAACGGATTGCTCAATATTTATAATTTCAAGAAAACTTTAAGTTGCCAACAGCTAAAATTCTATTAGTTTAGAATTATAAGCTTTCCTCCATTGAAGGTACACAACATAAATTAATTAATAATGTTATTAAACCTTTAAAATGTTTAAGTAAATAATATGGTTAGTTTACAATAATATGACTAGCTTGAATCAGTGATATTTTCCCTATTCTTCGGAAAGAGATCGAATCGACGAATAATCGAGAAAAAAACTTAGAGATTCATAGCTAAGCATAAAAAAACGTTTAATTTTGCTTATAATTCTTTTACTAGAGTAATGGGGGATTTGAGTATCTTTAAACCTTGCCATGAGGACATTAAAAAAAAAAAAACGTAAATCGGTCCCGTAATTCAGAAGTTTATTGTGGAAAAAAATCGATGTATAGATATGGATTGATATATCCAGTATATATCGCTTAGTAGAGCGAATTTCGCTATACCTAACGATCTGGTTTTTTCCCTATTCCCAATTTCCTAATAAATATAATTTTATCCCGATTCATTATTTTGTAACTGTTCTTAAACATAAAGAAACCAAACTTACAATTCAACAATCAGTGACGCACTCCATTCATAAGAAAGGAACTTGGATTAAAAAAAAACCGTGCCCGTGTAGGCCTCATAGAGGCGACATATTTCCGTGACAACGTATACTCTATGCTAATATTACATAAATATAAATTAAA
>NW_027110347.1:603235-604636 GCF_000696795.3 Halyomorpha halys
ATATGATTACATGGATAAAAAACTTAGTTTTATTCTAGGATACATGGTATTTGAGTAAACCAATTGGTCATGCCTGTGATTTAGAGCAACGACAGAAAATGTCCAAGTATTCTTAAGGAAAATCAATCAAAATACTATGATTGGATTATCAAAGATATTTTTAATATTGAATTAAGATATGCTAAATGAGTTGCATAGATCTACAAGAACCAATGTTTGTTTATCTTAGGTAGTCTTAGTAGGAAAGGAGTCTTCTCTGTCGAAAATGAAGCTATCACTAACAAAACAAACGTTTTCAAAGATGCCTCAAGCAATTTTTTTCTTAGCAAAACAACAAATATCCAGCCTAGATTCTGCTACTGTTTTTCAAAATCTGGTACTGGGCCTCTGTCATTCCAAATTCGATTCTTGGACATTAACTTTTCCTCCTCTAAGCCATAGTAATATAATATATCCAATAATAAAAATTATTTCCTTATCCCTGTAATCATACAAATTATCTTTTATGAATATTCTTGTCTGATCTTGTATAAATTATTGTACATTTTATATTTATGTAATAAAACCTTTTTATATACTTATAAAAAAATACAAAATATCATTATAACAAAAATACATTTTGGCTTTCATAACAACATCTATTTAAATAATTTATCGAAGAAGATACCAAAGGATAACTAGGAAACACAAGCCTGACCATAAACCATTAAAAGTAGAATCAAATGGTTTGAGGGGATGAGAAACCAAAGGAACGCCAGAGCACTCTATAACCGTACCTACGTCTGGAATTTCACCCTAGGGCTCAGGGGAAGTTCCATTTGGGAAGATAAAGGCTCTTTGTATCGCTGTTTTGAATCCTCTCTCTTCTGCTGGGTAAAATTCTATTTGTCGAAATATGACCACCACAAAGTAACAACACTACATCAAAAACCGTAAGTGTTCTAACCTCAAAGAAAATGCTTACCATAGGATTGATGAACTGGCTTCTTAAAGTCATTCACCACCAAGTTATATTTTAAAAAACTATTTAACGGATTGCTCAATATTTATAATTTCTAGAAAACTTTAAGTTGCCAACAGCTAAAATTCTATTAGTTTAGAATTATAAGCTTTTCTCCATTGAAGGTACACAACATAAATTAATTAATAATGTTATTAAACCTTTAAAATGTTTAAGTAAATAATATGGTTAGTTTACAATAATATGATAAGCTTACAATTATATGGTTAGTTTACAATAATATGGTTAGTTTACAATATGGTTACCTTACCATATTATAGTTAGCTCACTAAACTCATATCATGTTGTCAGTATTCTGAAAAAGGGCTATTCAGGGGAACAACTGTACAGAAAATTATTTCAGACGAAAAACCTAAAATAAATAATATTTTAGGGAACCA
>NW_027110347.1:605367-605611 GCF_000696795.3 Halyomorpha halys
GGCTATTTCAATGAAATCACAATTTGTTGAATGGTCATCGACGAAATCTAATCGTGAAGGCTATCTAATTGTACAAGCTAATATTAGTCAAACGGTTCATCCTTTGCAAAGCAGTATTGCAAATCGTTTTGATACACCAGTAACTGTTTTACATCAAATACATTGGATTTAATGACAATTATGAAATAATTATGTAAAAGCAACAGCAATCGGACGATATGGTTAATGGTGGAGAACTTCGCTG
>NW_027110347.1:606321-610740 GCF_000696795.3 Halyomorpha halys
TATCATATAACCAACGCTTCTTGATATATCAGAGCTTAATGAATAATATCATATAACCAACGCCTCTTGCTTTACGATTATTCAATTGGATTGCAATTTGCTCATTCCGTGGATCTCTACTCGAGATTAAATTAAATGAAACAACTTTTTGATTTAGATGAAGTTATTAAAAAAATTATTAAAATTATTAAAAAAGTTATTAAAAAAAACCCGATAAATGGATTGAAGTGTTTCCATAAAACGGACCATTCATTGAATTGATGCTTTTATGGGAATCCTTCCACACTAACCAAATTTTTAGAACAAGCTATAGACTTCCTCTAGAAAACAACAGAAAGAGGAACTGGTTGTAATATATATATGTAAGAAAACATCAAGACATTCAAGCATAGAGAAAAAAAAGTTAACTTCTTTCTTTTATATTATTATTAAAGTGTTCTCAGAAATATTTTATATAATAGCACTTGCCTAAATCCCATGAGCTATATTATGACCTGCCAATGTGGTCATTATACTTTTGTGATGCCCATGTGAGATAGACCAAAGTCCTTCCCAGGCCGGGATAAAACAAAGGTCTTCCAGGTATCCCACAAATTTGATCGATGGCCTGATTCCCGAAATTCCTTAAGAGGTTGACATGAGGTTGTTATAGCCAACTATGGAACTAATTTAACCTTGTGACAGGCGCACTTTCAAAAGTCACACCAAATGGCGCAAGTATCAAAATGGTACAGCTGTTAGAAACTCACAATTTTCTTGTACTTTAATGGTTAACGTCAATTGCATGTGTAAGGGGTATTAAAGAAAAAAAAGAGGTTTATTTGTTGCACGAAAAGAAGATAAAAATATACAAAATTATTTTCTGAGAAACTCTTTAAAAAATAATCCATCCCTGAAGATATCGTTGAAAATGATTAGAGCAATTAGTTAGCACAAAGAAATGGAAACTAATGGGTTAAATAACAAATAAAAATTGAAAAAAGTTCTCAAAATTCCTCTAATTGGGGCTAGACGATCATATATCACCCAATCTAAGCATGTAATGTTGTCATCAAGTCTTAGGGATATACAGAGAAATGAAAACCTTTTAATGTTCATAACCTTTTTTTTTGCTCATTGTGCTCTCGAAACATTTTCCAGGATTGAAGATATGTATTTGTTAGTACAGACCACAGTTTTGTTGATAATATCATTTTAACAATAAGATAGGTCCACGTATTTAATATATTAGAAATATTTTTGGCTGGTCGAGTGGTACCGGGAAAATGTATCAAATTTTTGTGTTTTCCTTTGCTGTGTCGTTATCTAGTAATCATTGGGTTTTTTATTTCACTTTAGTTTATCAATCATATTCCCAATTTTTTTTCAAATGAGCAATGTTATAATTTTTAATTAGAGGAGATGGTCGGAGTGTGCGGTCAGCAAAAAAAAAACAAACAAACATAAATAAACAAAAAATATTTATTAATGACGACGTTTCGACCTGAGTTTCAGGTCTTCATCAAAGATTTCATATAGAACGCAAAAACAGATAACAATCATGATGGTTATTATTGTTGAAATATATAGAATATCGTTGAAAAGTCGCCATAAAGAAATAATTTTTGTTTATTTATGTTCTTTTTTTTTTGCTAATCGAATCTCCTCGAACATCTTCTCCAATTATTAATCTACGGTCAACTATCTACACCTCATATTGTAAACATTTCTTCGTTATCAGCATCTTCTTCTCAGAGCAAGATTCTCCACTTAACTCAGTTTCAAAATATCGTTCCCTTTCTTCTATTTTATAGCACTTACCAATGTCACTACCCTCATCACCGGAGGAATCAGGAACATAACGTTTTTTGTAGTCAAATAAATGAGCACCCACAGTCAATTGTCGATTGGTCAAATTTTAAATTTTCTTCTCCCTAGGTATCGAAAACTGAAAAATAAAAGAAGGGAAAATCAATGGTCACTAACACGGAATGAATCAATATGAAGTATCAATTTCATAACAATGGTCATTACAAATAGATATATAAAGAAAATGTGATATACTTTACCTTATGTTACTCACCACTTAATTAGTATAAGGCTGGATCGAAAATAAGTTTTAATCTTCAACTTGCGAAAATCTCACTAACGTGTGCGCGTATCATAACTGTCTACAATAACTGATACAATAACTGTCTACAGAGAAAACATAACACCAGCCGGAGGCCGGAACATCGCTGGCAGGCTGACGGTTAAAGTTAAGAAGGCAGTGAAGAGGAGAGCCCCAGTCACAGATCACGTGCATCCAAATTTAAAATTGTTTCACATGTATCAAAATGATACGCACGCCCCGTCAGATTGTCAGTTGAGATGGATCCGTTCAATGTCCTCGCTGTAAAATGGTTTTCAACCAACACTCTAACACTAACTCAACTAGCACTCTAACACTAGCACAACCAACACTCTAACACTAGCACAACCAACACTCTAACACTCAAACACTAGCACAACTAGCACTCTTCAAGATCAAAAAATGGAAATCCAAATAGAAAGGTGACAAATGTTGTGAGGGGTGGTCCCTTCTAAATAACTTTTAGATTTAAGTTAAGGCTCAAGTAATCAGTAACCGGATCCTAGCATTGCACAGTTTGTACAGAGATACGAGTATAATAGATCGAGCAGCAACTTCACAGTCGTTGTACATGCACTTATATTACGAGTAAAAAATATTTTAAATTTAACTTCATCCTGTTATTCTTTAAAAATTGATTCTTTGTGAATTTTTGTGCATCATTTCTTGGTATTACTTCATGAAATCAATTTATGGTATCACTTCATTGTATTACTTTTTAGCATCTATTAGAACAATTTTTTTTTTTTTACCTAAATGAGACTACTTTTCACTTCCCGTTTTTTTTCAGATTTAAAAATTGATATTTACACCTGTGAAACTGACTATAATTTGACATTGTCAGTAGTAAATTTAAATTAGGAATATTAGATTTTTTTTAATATTTATTTATTGCTATTTACAACTGTACATTATAATACATTTATTAAATCTGATCTAAGTTAAATTGGAGTATTAATATTAGATTTAAAAAAATGCTATTGGCAAAATCAAAATATATGTTTATTACCATTTTTTTTTTTTTTTTTTTTTTATGGAAAGACTATGCAATATGTTTTTTCTTCAGAGCTCAATATTTGATGCTGCAATTTAGATAGATATGTATTGACTATAAAAGGTTTTTGAGTTCTTTTTTAAATCCAAAGGAATTTCTACTGCTTGTTTTTGTTATAAAATACAATTATGAAAAGATCTTTGATGAGGGTAGCTTATCATGTTATCATGTTAAATAGGTTTGTCATAACATTTATTCACAATGCTACTTTTTTGAGACTGCAATAAGTACTGATATCATAAGATACAGCAAATTATATATAACATGTTGCACCTAAACACATAGTGGACACTGTTTGGCAATATTATTAAGTCAATCCAAAATTTATGTCAAAATTTAATATATGAAGAATTGTTGTTTCATTGATTTTTAGTGGGAAATGGATTCATATTATTATATTGTTTTTTATTTATTCGATTGTGGAATTTTCATTATTATAATGATAATTATTACTAAATTATCTGCGAGTTAGTACATTATAATTTATTATTAATCATTTAATAAACAGTTATTTTAGATTACTTTAATTACACATTATTATTATCATTTATATTAATATTAGAACCATTCTAAAACTTTATTCATTATTAAAAATAGCAAATTAAAATAGCTTTTTTTTTATATTATACTCATTTCCAAAAGACAAAAAAAAAAAAAAAAATACTCCTGAATGATTTCTAATTTTGATTCAAAATGTTTCTTTTTCATTATTTGTAAATTACTATATGAAAAAAAATTATTATTATGTCCCAATTGGATTTAAAAAAAAAATTGTGAATTTGTTTGCCCAAACCTAATAAATATGTCGAAAATATTTTAAAATTATTTTTAAAATACAAACTTTTTATTTTCCAAATACAACTAATCAACTATTTAAACATAATAAGTACCTATTCATGTTATTATGTTATAACCTTAAATATATAACCAGACAAACAAAATGACCTCCATTTGCATTATAAAGTGTTTATTTATCATCATTTTACTAAGGAAAGTTATCAATTATACTTTGATATAAAAAAGATTGATTTTTCAATGTCCACCTTAATCTATCTGAATAATACCTCATAATATGACCTGGCATAGTATCATTCATACCAATAAAACCTCTTTGTACGACCCGGCATAGTGACATTCAACATAATTGTACCTCGTTGTAAATAGTATCATCCATCTAAATAGTACCTCTTAGTATGACCTGGCATAATTAGTACTCCTTTACGATAGTGCCTCGTAGTCTGACCTGGCATAATAA
>NW_027110347.1:611507-623282 GCF_000696795.3 Halyomorpha halys
ATAATAAGTACTCCTTTCAATGGTATCTCACAGTCTGACCTGACATAATAAGTACCCCCTTTCAATAGTACCTTATAGTATGACCTGACATAATATGTACTACCTTTGTTATTATGTTAATTTAATTTTCGCCCAGCCTGCGACGCCGTTACAGCCCGTTAATATAGACAACAATTCTAAATAAAACATGGAAGACTCCCTCCTTGAATAACCAATATGATCCAAGTATTCTAAAGTCGTTTCAGACATAGGAAGTTGATATCAGGGAATAAACGGACAGAGGGTGATTTTATATGTTGAAATTTAATCTAAAAAAGTAGAACTTATAAAAATCATGATCTGTTCGGTTTTCTAACCTAGATTCACGACGGTACTTTATTTCCAGTATATTATTTTCTCTGGTCATATTATCTCTAGAAAAAGACTAGATATTGCAAGAAGAATAAACATTAGATAAAAATATTAAAAAGCACTATGATTCATATTTGATATAAACGATGGAAGTACATTGCAGGTACACTACACTATGATTAATATTTGATATAAATCATATAAAAGACTGAAACGACAAGAAACTGCTCGTCGATTTCGATTCCTAGAATGTCTACTTGACAAACGCTCTAAACTTCCTATACACTACAAAAAATTAATATACACTATGATGATCAAACCAATTTGGACATATGGAATTGAGCTCTGGGGCTCTACAAAACCATCAAATTCCTCCCGCATCCAATCCTTACAATCTAAAATCCTACGCAAGATCCTTGATGCTCCTTATTACGTTACAAATAAACTCATCCACAAAGACCTTAACATCCCATTCGTTGCAGATTTGGCCCAAAACCGTTATGCGTCTTTTCATTCCAAACTCCTTACCCATCCTAATTCATTAGTTCTTAATCTCTCATCCTTAACAATCCCAGATAATCCTCCGAGGCGTCTGAAAAGAAGATTGCCACGGGACCTTCTAATTTAAATAAATACTTGAAGTTCCACCAACGGGTGGTTCCTTCCCAACATTTTCATGTGTAAATGAAACATTCCACAGATTTACTTATTGTACTTATTATTAGTAAAGTTATAAATTACATATATTTGATATAAACGATGGAAGTACATTGCAGGTACACAGTACTATGATTCATATTTGATATAAACTATGGAAGTACATTGCAGGTACACATGATTCATATTTGATATGAACGATATAGCTTTTCATATATTTCAAAAGTCAACTTATTTATTTTAAATACTAATCAAATTTTAGTTATGACAACTGTTTCCTTTGTGTATTGTTCTTAATTTCCCGGAAATAGTATTTTAATTAAATTTGGATTGTTGGAGAATTTTTTTTATTCTACTATTTTCTTTATTCTGTATCCTTCGGGATTTATTTTACTATTTTCTTTATTCTGTATCCTTCGGGATTTATTAAACTATTTTATTTATTCTGTATCCTTCCTGATTTATTCTATCCTATGTTCAGAACTATACAAATATTATTTTATTTTATTGTACCTATAGGCATTGTAATGAAAAAGACTAATTATTTTTTTTAACATTCTTCTTTAGCCTCTAAGGTTAATGAATATTTTAAGAAGTTAAGAAAGCAGAGAATAGAGACAATAATTGGAAGGAAAAATGTTCAATCAATTAAACTTTTTCTATAACTCCTTGTAAAATGCTAGAACTAAAGATAGAAAATAAGCTTTTATGGTAGATTTGAAAAATAACAAACTACAAAGAGGCAACACGAAGAAGGGCATTTAGTATTGTACTAAATTTCTCGCAGGCTGTCACCAATTTGTCAAAATATATCACCACTGCCTCCTCGCGTTCGCGTGACGGTAAATCCATCCATTTAGTTCGGATATCGTCTCATCAGCCAGCCAAATATCGTATTATACTCGAGTAGTTATCTAGATGGCTGATCTTAATTTTAAATGCTCATTAATATTATGCAAAAGTTAATAAATTCCGATGTATATATATGAGTTAAGTATTGGCACAAGCAAAATGTTAAAAAAGAGAAGAAGGTATAAGATCTAACACGCTTGAACTGCTATAACATACTGGTATTCGGTACACCTGTTATATAGGTACATTCGATAAGCTGATCCCCTTAGTTAGCTGACATCGAAATAACAGCTGACTCATACTGTAACTCCCCCCCACCAGTTTACGAGCAATTCCCGTAAACTAATACTATATAATATAATAACATAGAAAACAAAAACAAATAACAATAAATTAAAAAAAAAACTATATACATACGCTGAAAAAGCTCACAAGTTCCCTTAAGTAAACGCTAAATACATAGTTTAAACCTAAGAATAAATTTTTTTAAATAACTTCATACAGTAAATGAACAAGCTAGAATGAAAAAAGAAAATATTCACAAAAATCAAAAACATAGAATGAAAAATAAAATGAATGGACCCTCGTATCGCTGTATCGCTTTACCCCTGTTAGACCCCTACTTTCTATATACAGTCGTCACAATTTTAATTGCTCTCATCCTATCTGTGACCTTTAAATTCTCCCGAGTTACCCTCCTGGATTTTTCCTTTTCCATTCTTTCCCGGGCCTTTTCCCATAACTTACTTCGAGCAACATGGTTGTTGTGTATTTCCTCTCCGTCTGCTGCCGCTGATGTCCTTGAAGCCCAAAGAGGATCTCAAATGGTGATAACCCCGTAACTGTATGATTGTATGCCGCAACCACCTTAGGCATTGCCACGTCCGGTTCTAGTCCTTGGTCAACCTAATATAGTCGAAGATGGTCACTCAACGTGCCGTGTAGCCGCTCTATGCCCCCTCTACTCATAGGGTGCCCAGGTGTGTTGAGATGCCATATTACATCAAGGTCCTTCATTTCTGTTCGAATCACGGCATTGTCAAGATGCGCTCCGGAACTCCGTAAAACTTAAACAACATTCAGAGAACTCCCAGCACTGCTTCCAACAACTTTCCCTGCATCTGGTGCGCCATTGCCACCTTACTGAAGAGATAAATTATGGTGATCCATTTAAATCCTCTCCATTTGTAAGTGTCGGCCTGTAGATCGTTGAGCGGTGCATCTGCGGTTGGTATCTTCTCTTGTCTGCCTTTTGGTGGATGTCTGTCATACCCTGTACGTAAACAAACATCGCCGTTTTCTACAACTTCTATTATCGTCTTCTTTATCCCCCATCTAAAGTATTTTCCCATCAATGCTTGCAGGGTCTCGGATATTCCGTGGTGATTTGTTTTGCCCTGATGATCATGAAGGGTTTCCACCATCAGCTTGCATCGGGTGAATGTCCTGTCCTTCCTCATAGTCCCTGGGCTCTTCGCCAACAACAAACTTCGCAGTTTCCTAAATCCTCAGTGATCGTCTTCTTCATTCCCCACCAAAAGTATCTTATCTTCAATGCTTGCAGGGTCACCGAGATTCCTCGGTGATTTGTTTTGGCCTGATGATATGCTATAGTCTCCTCTCTCTGGCGTTCGTCTTCCTGAAGGGTTTCCACCATCAGCTTGCATTGGGCGAATATCCTGTCCATTCCTATCTGTTCACCATGCCATAGCCGCTTGATTTTCTCACAAACGGTTTCATTCCCAACGTACAGGTGACACTTTTCTCCAGGCTTGGAAGCATTAGTCAACATTTTACAGATCTGGTCGTTTCTCACGCCTGGCTACGACCAAATCGTCGTGATATTGCTCCTTCCATACTTGTTACACTCAACGTTTGCTAATCCAGTGTTTCTTGTCTTCCATATAATCTGCCGACTCTTATCGTTAATGATGTTCTCAAGTTCCTCCATATCTATTGGTCTTCCGTTCTCCCTGAACAATAGCTGGTAACGGACTAGTTAGAGAGGCAGTTCTAAACATTGAGGGTCTGAGCTTTAACAACCCATCTCCAGCTGCAGCCAACCAGCCTTAAGCAGAATTCCACCAGCCTGTAGTTGGCGGGAACCTACCTCTGGTATAGATTCAGCCACTACCGGAAAAATCACTAGCAAAAGCCCATTCCAGGACGAATTAATCAAAGTTCGCACGGCAACCACCCAGGGCTTAATAAAGGCAGTTTCCGACCTTGAAAGGTTCACCGGGAAGGTTAACAACCACCCAGGGCTTAATAAAGGCAGTTTCCGACCTTGAAAGGTTCACCGGGAAGGTTAAGGCAATTCCTAAAAGGAGGTGATCGACTGATTGGTCGAATGAAGGCAAAGACAGCCGAAAACCTGCTCGACAGTGAGGATGTTGATTAACAACTCAAGCATGAGGACATATTTATAATAATTAAGGAGAGAAAGAAACCGAGACAGTCTGATGGGCAGTATGCCGTGAAACTCCTGACACGCTACAACAGAATCGCTGATAAATTCAGCGAAATAATGGGACAATTCAGGTTAGGGTCAGACGCTATTCCTATCCAATGTACTAAATATTCAGTTGGCGAAAGAACTGGAGAAGGAGAGAATGCCGAGAGAACGTACCTTCGTAGAGTATGCTCAAGAACTTATAGACATAAGCGCACAGGAACAGGAATCCAGAATGTATGTTGAAGAACCAAGATGTAGACTACTCCGCCCCTCTTGAGAAGAAGAAATTACAAGTATAGCGGTTGGGATATAACGCTGAACTGGGACAGTAGATCAGGAGAAGCAAAACCAAAAATCAGCAGCCACCGAGATCATGGATCAGAGAGAGATGTCATGTTTGCTGCAAAATTGGGCACCTGGTGGCTTAGTGTCCCCAAACTCGGTTTTTCGTGTGTAGAAACGAAGGACACACCGCTCAACAGTGCCAATACATGTATCGAAGAAGGAATATGGACGAAGGCTAGCTAATGGAGATCAATGTCCAACAAGTACGGAAAAAAAGCCTCCAGCTTAGACTGACCGGATCGTCAAGTGAGACGACGGATATTTCAGAAGTATCAGAAACCGAAGACGAAGTAGATGAACAAAGGAATAGTCGTGAGCAAATAAGCATAGGAAGCGCATGAAGGCGAGGACCAAGAGGAAGGAAGTCACGTGAGATCTGAAGAGAATGTAAGCAGAGATGCAACCGCACACTAAGAAACTATCTCGTGAAAGGAGAGCAGGACGGTCTGCCTATAATTCAAATGAACGGAGGAATAAGTTGTTTGGTGGCCACGGGCAGTTCAAATACCATTGCTTGTAGAGCAGTAATATAGAAATTGAGCGACGAGAGGGCACTCCAGGTAAAGGTTTGTCAATGTAAATTAATCACTCTGGGTGGGCTATGCAGTGCAGAGGGGGGGGGGATAAAGATTGGACTGGGTAAGAGGGGAGCTAAAGGGGACATTTCAACAATTCATGTAGTGAGTAGGATGGCGAAGGATTATCAGGTGATCATTGGTTGTGTCATAACGTATTATAATGCTCACAAAACTGGAGGTGTCACTGCTAACTAAATATGCGCCACATACAACTTGCAACGAAATACACATCGATGGCCCATGATTGTTCTTTACACTATGTTGAACTTGAGAGGTATCAATTCCTTGGTTATCCACCTCGGGAATCAATTAGAATGAATTCCAAGAAGAGTTTTCCCCAAAGAATTGTCACATGAACTTTGTATCGGACAACTTCAGCGAAGAAGGCAACTGGAATTCGACCTTCACACCCCCTTGAAAATTCGTCTCAAGAGATCCCTCCCGTCTGATGGTCGTCCACAATCAACCCCTCCCCACCTCCAAAAGCGGTCCATATATTGTGATTGCACGGTGGAAACAGGAATACATTGGCTCACGAACTACTCCTGTGTGAAATGCAACCAAGGAATTTGTCCTCATTCGAAACCACTCAATGCAACATGCTTTTCAGCCTGTTCTTCCGATCCTTCATCGGCTTTGATGGACGATGAATCCGACTTATTTTTATTCCCACACATATCAACTTCATGTATGACCCCTTTTTGAATTTTTTTTCGAGAATAAAAGGTCCTATTTTGATATATATTCATAACCATGATATACGAATTCCGTATTTTGCCTTTTTTTGGTTTCTGAACCTAAATAAATAATAAGAAATGCTTTAAATTTATTTTATATATTCCCCTAATTGCCTATACCCTCAAGATGAAGACGGTCATTTTTGGTTTAATTAAATACGGTGATTTAGGGACTTTACAAATTTTTATATATCGTGTGTCTGTCAGGCACACTGCGCCCCGATTTTGAGAATCCTTGACCGCCCTACGAAGGGTTAAGAAGAAAAGAAATTTTGGAAAGTACGTCACTTTATAATAGTCCATTGTGGGCGGTGCGGAAGAAACCTACACCAGGAGGGAACGGGGAGAAATATAGGAGTTCTACTTTATGAATTGCGAATATCAACTTGAGGATATACTCGAATATGGTCCCAATTCTTTCCCACATATAATAAATGGGCAATTGGAATATAAGATTTTCAATCTTCTGTCAATGTGCCAAGAGAACTTCACCAAAACCTTACCGATCAGAGTTAAATCTTTATTTACAAAATATCGATAGAGCCACAATTTTCTGTATTTGTTTTAACAAAGTATTAAATGTGTTTGGGCTGCCTGTTAAAAGCATGCTTTATGTGGACGACCTTGTTATTTATGGGGAGAGGAAAAGTGTAACGGAAAAAAACAAGAAGATGTTCAAACCGCTTTAAAGTAAAACAGTTGCTATTCTTTTTTGCAAAAGAGAGCCTAATGTAATCCCATCACTGACCATTAACAAGCTAGCGATTACTTTCACTCACACTGTCAATTACCTCGGATAGACTTTCGATAGGATGCTCAGCTGGATTCCACATATCAAGCAAGTTGCCTCCGTCCCCTTAGTGGTCGATAACACCAGCTGGATCGATCGGATCGAAGTAGTATCCTGACCCTATATAGAACGCTATCACACCGGCAATGTTGCAGTATTAATATTTTGGTGGTAGCTGCTTACTGATTAGATATCTATGAGTTATACTCGTATGAGCTATTCTCAATCTGGCAATAGCTACCTCCTCCCTGCGATTGGAACTGTTTGATGTGGTCCATGGTTTTGTGGTTTTTTTGATAGTTTTTAATTTGGTTGGTGGGCTTTCATCCGTCATGGCTTGCCAACTAGATGATATCTTATTTTTCATTTGAAGGTTTATTTCTTGTGGTGTCAGAATGGCCGCGCCCTGACCTGGAAGAGCAAGTGCTTGTTTAGCTGCAATGTCCGCCAGTTCATTTCCAGTGATCACTGCGTGACCCGGTACCCATATAAAGAAAACAGTTTTTCCCAAGTTTTCGAGCATGTTGGTATAATTGTGAATTTTTGTGATCGCCGGGTGTTTCGGGTAAATGATCTTCATGGCTTTTAGTGAACTTAAAGAGCCGCTAATGATAACTATGTTAGTATTCGTTACTGTCCTGGAGAAGTAGAGTGCTGAGGCTATTGCATGTAATTCAGCTGTATATAAACTGCATAAATTATGCAGGTTATTATTTTATGGGTTGAGTTATTTGTGATGAAAGACGATGCTGTAGATTCGTCAGAATTTGATCCATCAATATATATAAAAAAAAAGATCAGGAATATTTTGACAAAGACGTGAGAACCTAGTTCTATATTCAGTAGGTGACGTACTACCTTTGCGAAATCGGGATAATTGGAGCATTGTATTTGGTAGCCTGTGTATCCATGGAGGATTGATGACTTCCGGGATGTACAGAGGTATTTCTTTAAAGAACTCAATAGCAGTATGTGTTCTTTCTGACAACGGGAGTGTTGAATTTATTTTATTTCTAAAAAACAAAAACAAAAACAAACCTACTTTGCAAGATACTGTAATTAGACCATCTTATCCTTGGGGACTTACCTCCCCCAAACTTTGTCTTTCATTTTCAAGGCTTCCTGAAAGTACAACCTCGACATATCGGTATACATATGAATGTCTTAGGCTGCAAGACAAATTTGGTGACGCCGACTTAATGTATACTGACGGCTCCAAAAACTCATTAGATGTTGGTCCTCGATTGCGTGCAATGATCGACAGTACCTATTCTCTCTTTCGGTGATATAGTAGTTATATAGCTGAAATGGTTGCAATCTACAAGAGCTTGAATACTTTTCATTCCACAAAAAAAAAAATACAAGTCATCTGTACAGATTCATTATCAGTCCTGTTCAGTTTAATAAATATTTTCTCAACAAACCCGCTAAATCAAAAGATCGATTATTGTTTAAAGTCTGCCAACAGAAACGGAGCGTCTTTGTTCTTCGCTTGGACCCCTGGGCACTGCGGAATGGCCGGTAATGAACAGGCTGATCGGGCAGGAAAGGTCACGATTTCTGAAGGGATTCCACATCGCGGGGTGCCCCTCTCCTCCCACTTCATTGCCCTCATTAAGCAGAGAATTAAATTAAAATGGCATCAAATGTGGACAAGTGTTATTGACAATAAATTACGAGAAATTAGAAGTGATGTTTCCCCTTCGATACCGAGGAAGTTATTTTTAAGCACCTTCGAATTGGTAATACGCGCCTGCCCCATGGTTACCAGACTTACGGAACGTGACTTATCATAAAACACATCTTAACCGCATAAAAATCATACACCATCAAATCTTTGTATGAATTACCAGCAGATCTTCTTTCAGTTTTTTCAGGATAACAAACAGACTGTAGATTAACTTTTCGAATTTTTGAATCACTTAAAACTTCATTATAAAATTATACCATAAGTTTCCGTTTTTCAATAGTTATACATTTAAATTCGGCAATGAAGGCAAAATTAGTAAATTAAGACAATAAGTGCTATTAAAAATTTAAGATATTAAGGAATTAAATTCTAATCAAAAATTCGGAAATTAAGGCTACAATAACTCCGAAGTGGTTGATGCCTTAAAATAAAAAAATAAATTACAAATTAGATAAATTATTATTATTAATATATGGTTCTATATATACGGCTGGAACAGTGCGGGTACGATTTCACTACCCGCATAAGTGCTGCTGGAACGCTTAAAGAGTTTATGAACTACAATATTTGTCAGACAACAATAATCTAATCTAGTCATCTTGGACGGAATCAAATCAACTAGATCAATCCATACTTTCACTATTTTAAAATAATTAAGAAACAAAAAGTAATTCGCAAATTTTAATAGAGCTAAATAAACTCAAGTTGCTTTGCTTTGTTGCTTAAAACTATTTCTAGCTTAGATAAATTATCCAAATATTGGGTCATATAATTTATTTCAATATCTCACCTGTAGAGTGGGACGTAATCCGTGAGAGAGAACAACGAAATAATTGTTTGATATAAATATATTTAGTTTATAATTTTATAGATGTGTGTAATGCTGGTTTTTCTGCTTATGATGGAACTCAGTCAAGTCCTATCCTACTATGATTCTCAGCAAGCGATGTGGTGAAAAAGCCTTTAAATTCCTATTTATTTTTAATATAGTTTATCACGAAAATTATCATCTTCGTGTTATTATTTTAACTCTAGACCTCTAAAAGGTTTTTAACATTCCAAAGCCATGGCAAATGGTGGATTTTATTATTTATAATAGATACTTTTGTTTTGATTATTTTAATATTTTGGATCTGAATTGGATAAGTACAACAAATAAAATGATGTTTAAGGCTTTTATCGTCAGTGCAAAGGCAAGGGTTTATGTATGAAACTTCTTAAGAGCAATGTTTGAATTTGTTTTAAGATTTAAAGTAGCAGTCAATTAATAATTAATCTACTTCAATTGGCCGTTTTGAATTTTTAAATAATGACAACAAATATCTGGCTAGGCGTTTTTTGCATTGCGAAAAGAATAGAAAACCATGTTAAAGAGCTACTAAATCCAATATAATATATGATATAATAATCCAATCCAAGATAATGTATAACATAATAATCCAATCCAATATAATATAATAATCCAACACAATATACACAATTCAGCTTTGCACCGCCAATATGGCACATAACTTTTTGGTTTGGTATATTAGGTAATAACAGACCGAAGACCGTTAGAATAGTGGAATAGGGGAATGGCCTTGTCTGGTACCGCAGTCTGGCCGATTTGAATGAATTTCTTATTCTATAAATACAATTTGGAGAAGGGAATAAGGGAACTAATAATGTATTCAGTAACTGAGCAACAGAATTAGGGAAACTCACAATCAGTTCACTAATGAATAGAAGGTTGTTGAGGCAGCGCTCTCTGGTGGAAATTTCATAAAGCGCACCCACTTGACTCCTCAGAGACACAACCCGGGGGCCAATTTTTCATTATTTTTCATTCCGTTAAAGGCCCCTAGAGGTCGCTGGAGAGGTTTATCGCACCCCTCCTCTGGAAATGATTGCTATTAATATTCATAAAACGGCTTTCTTCATTCCCCCTCCCCCTTACACTAACATCCTCATCAGAAATACATACATAATTTTCAATTCTTGGGGTAGAACCAGTTTTATCTTCATGGTGGCATTATCATCCTTATTTGCTTCGCTAAGAATAACCAAAAAAAAAAAAAAAAGTCGATGTTTTTCCAATCATTAATTAAATTATAAGTTTGTTCCCTCGGTGTTCAATTTATTTACAATCATTTCACCAAAAGTTCCGGTTACGAGAGCCGATTGAACAAATGATAAGTTCACAGATCCATAGAACTAACAATAGAGGAATGCTACGAGAGAACGTTCAAATATCGAAATATCGTTTTCTGAATAAGTAGAATGAGGATATCTATTATCAACTTCGCTGGTGTCCGTACCAATTTTAAATATGTAAAAATTGTAAAATTTAATTTCAAAAAGTGATTTTAAAAACCCCCCATTTTGAAATTACATAGCATTGTATACTAACCCGATAATATCCCAGTTAAGTTGATTAAAGCCTTATTACCTTTTATTCTTCCTATTCCCTATGACATCTGTAACTTCTCACTACAAAGTTCCACTTACCCTTCTGCCTGGAATACCGCACTGACAGTGAATAAAACTTCAAATCCAGAAACCTCAAATGATTACCGCCCTCTATTTTCCTATAATCCCATACCTATTTCCCTATTATCAAACTTATCCAAGCCTTTAGAGCGTATAGTTTTTTGAGTTAAATAATCTTTTGAACCACCTCCAAAATACCACTAAAGGAGGCTATTGCACTCAGCCTTCTCTTATTAAAAACTCACGAGATCTTCACACAGCCACAGATCAGCATGAACTCACCATCCTTATTATTCTCGATTTTCCAAAGCCTTGGGTTCCGTCGAACAGAACATCCTCCTTTCTAAACTTCACAGTCTCTCTTTGTCATTTAGAGCTCTTCAATGGTTTCAATCTTTCCTGACTGATCGTTTCTAGGATGTTTCTATTCCTCATAATCCTCCCTCTAGCTCCCTACCTCTTTCTAAAGGCGTACCTTAGGAATCCTCTATTCCCTTATCTTTTCTACACCTTTAACAATGACCTTCCACTTGCCATCCAGCATTCCCAGTATCATCTGTTTTGCGCAGACGATTTTCAAATCTACCTTTCCTTCCATCCTAATGATGTCTCAAATTCCATTATAAAACTACAATCTGACGTCAATAGTATAAGTACTTGGGCAGCAGACAAAAAACGTTAAATTCCGAAAAGACTAAAGGTATCATAATTGGATTTTCCTCTCTCCCTAAATCTATCCCAGGACCCCCCACACCTCGATTATGCTTTAGATTGGACCCTCATTCATTAAATACCCACCGATGACACTATCCCCACACCCCGATTATGCTTTAGATTGGACCCTCATTCAT